>NC_134694.1:110906283-111133783 GCF_050947455.1 Rhinoderma darwinii | reverse complement strand
CCCATATAGTCTGCACACTTTATTGTTGGCAGCACATCCCCCGTTTACACAGGGAGGTGATGCCAACGAGTCGAGGATTATTTTTCAGGCTGCATGAAAGATGCGATCAGTCGACAAACGAGGGTTTGCTGGTGTGTCGGCGGATCGCTTCCATGTTTACACAGGGCAATGATCGGGAACAAGCGTTCTCATGAATGTTTGCCTGATTTTTGACCCGTGTAAATGGCCTTTAGTCTCTCATCTCCCTATTTGAATTGACTACCAATATCCTTCCTACTTATCAGGCCGGCAGACACTTCTGACTTGTTTTGTGTTTTCTAGACCCGGCTCCAGATGCTGCAGCGGATGAAAGATTCAGAGCTGAGATATGTCTATTTCCACGTATGGACTTTGGTAATCAGTCTTATCATTCTGTCTGTATCCCCTGTCCGGAAACAAATTGCCTGATATTAGAACAGCGAGAAGAACAGGAAATGACAAGGGGGCTACATCTCCTTATATTCCTTACATCATAGGACAGCAAAATTATATAATTTTCTATGGCTCTGTTCACACTGGCATCATGGCTTAGGTTTATAATGGAGCCATAGAGACATTTTCAAAGTGTCCTACGGATCCTGACAGACCCCCATTGACTTTAATGGGGCTCGTCTGCGTTCTGGTGTTTTTGATGTTGCAGGAAAGTGCATTATTATTGATAACAAAAAAAACAGAAAGCCTGATAGATTCCATTGACCCTAATGTGAACAGATCTATGGAAACCTTTAGTGACCATTTTTTTAATTGCAATGTATGTATATGTACTTTTCTAATCTACAGTTATTAAAAATGTCAGTACTGCAACTTCTATGTATCAACTTAACATAGAAGCTGCAGAACGCCGCTGTAAGCCGAATCCGTCAATGAACTGGACTGACGTCTTGGCTTTGGCTGACAGCGGCTCCTGTGTGCCTCTGACACACAATCTAATCCTAATTAAATGTAAACTGATCAACTTAGATTTGATCAGTATTAGGCGTCTTGCACACGACCGCAATTGTTTTGCAATCTGCAAAACCACGGGTTCGTTGCGAACTGCAGAAAAACGTTGTTGTGCATCCGTGTGTCATCAGGATTCACGGATCCACAACAATGAGATGTCCTGAGTTGCCCAGCACAGATCCGCGATCTGCGGCGAAAAACGCGACAAGACTACGATGTGGTTTTATTCTCTGGGTGGCCATGGGTCCCCCCGGAGCTTCGGGCCCTGGGCGGCCACCCTAAACAGACCTACAGTATGGGGATCCGCTATTGATTGTGAGCCCCGTAATTCATTAGCTCAGTCCCTTACATGCAATATTATAGACAGGAGGCAGCTGCTTTTAGGGTGGCAGTGGCCCCCTAATCTACAGGCTACACATATGGTATATCCGCCCTTGGTACGGATGTGTAATAAAGTATCCAAAGATTGCTATGGGCCCATTTTGTACCTTCGATTATTCGAGATTTTCTCCTCTAGATTATTTGCGTTACTAATAACACATTGGTTTGCTTTTATATGTACTTGAACTTATCAAGGATGTTGGTTCATTGAAGACGGCAACAGAAAAATGCCCCCGGCCCTCAGTGGCCCCTTTTTCTCCATCATTATATAAATGTTTTGCAATGCTGAATAACGTGAAGAAATAAATGTTGTAATGATTGATCCTGAAATATTGTGTTTCTCTTTACTCAGCGCTTCCCATCTGTAAGCAGAGGGTCCTATCAGGAAATTTCTCTTTGCTGCCATCTAACCTCACCGAGTCTGAGAAAATTCTACATCTCTCCTCCATCATACCCTTTGACTGCCCTCTAATGGTGAGAGCTGGAATCACAGTTCCTTTCTGTCCACCTTTGAAATAGTTGAAAAAAAATAAAATAATAATAATATTGTGTATCAGTGTAATTGGAGCATCTTTGTAATTACATTTTATTAAAAATAATTTGAACTTTTTAAGATACAGCTGCTTTGTATCCTGTATACAGAGCAGCTGTATCGTGCGCTAAGACCTGAATCAGTTAGGTTCACGGGACTGACAGGTCGAGTGACCGCGGGTTCTGCGCGTCTCTGACACGCAGGATTGAGCTGCTATCGATCACATCTTAGTTCGTAACTTAGATGTGATCAATAACAGGTGGATGTTGCGTGTCAGAGACGCACAGAACCCGCGGTCACTAAACCAGTCAGTCCCGTGAACCTAACAGATTCAGGTCTTAGTGCACGATACAGCTGCTCTGTATACAGGATACAAAGCAGCTGTATCTCAAAAAGTAAAAATAATTTTTAATAAAAAGTATCTTGAAAGTTGCACCAATCACACTGATACCCATTTTTTTTTTTTCAGGTGGCCGTTGCCTTTAATTCATCTATTTCTTAATGTGCATAAAGAGAATCCAACCAGATTTAGGCAGCTCAGTGTTCAAAAGCTATTAACAGGGGAGGATTATAAATGAAATCAATGGCATCAATTGCTGGGTGACCTACATAGTTATTAATATCGCCGGTGTATTGCGTGCCAGGCACTGCCCAGACGTACTAGTGGATTTTGAAATGCCAGAGAAAGTTGTAGATCATGTAAAAAGCACACAGCAGCCGATAAGCTGAAACTGTATTATAACTGGTCATCCTATTAACATTTTGGCAATTATTTCTCATTGAAACCAGTCTAATAAATGTCCCCCATTGTTTAAAGTTTTAGTAGTTGCCTGCAGTCACCACTAGAGGGAGCTTAGGAACTTACTGCATACTGTTTTAACAGCGGACACCCCATACACATTTCTTTTTTCAGGTCTGTGCTTTAGGCGGGCTCCTGAAATTTCTTGACCGGAGGCGGATTGGCATTGAACTGGAAGACAACAGTGTGGGAGTCCCAATCCTAAGTATCAAGAAATATGTCATGTATGATGTCAAATTATTACAGATATGTCATGGCTGATATGTATTTGTATATTTAATATTACACCAATGAGGTTGACAATATTATATCTTAACGTATCCTGTATTTAGCATATACTGCCCATTAACTGAACCATTCACTGCTCTTCTGTGTTGATTCATTTCTTAATATATCTTCAAAGCAGTCAGAACTCCATTTATCTAATATACAGCTCCGCATCCCCTACAGACATAGAGTTAAATGATAAAATTCTTGCTGCCAGCAGCCACCACTAGAGGGAGCTCACAGCATGATGTATTATTATTATTGAGCTCAGTAGCTCCCTCTAGTGGTGGCTGCAAGTGGTTCGAATTTTATAATTTAATTCTATATTTATGCAGGGGATTTGGAGCTCTGTATCAGAAAAGTGGAACTTAGACTGCTATAAAGATATATCATGAAACCAAGCAGCACATAATGGGGTTTAAGGCCTCATTTACATGAGCGTAATTTTCGTCCGTGCGACGCACGTGCTTTTCACGCGGGTCGCACGGATCTATACAAGTCTATGGGGCAGTGCAGACAGTCCGTGAGTTTTGCGCAGTGTGTGTCCGCTGCGTAAAACTCACGACATGTTCTATATTTCGGCGTTTTTAGCACATCACGCACCCATTGAAGTCAATGGGTGCGTGAAAACCACGCATGTCACACGGAAGCACTTCCGTGCGAACAGCGTGATTCGCGCAACAGCTGTCAAACTCTGAATGCTTTTCTGTTTACAAACATCCAAACGGAGTGTCATAATGATGGCGGCTGCGCGAAAATCTCGCAACCGCGCATCATACGCTGCTGACACACGCAGCTGTTAAGTGCCTTTTGCGCACGCAAAACGCCGCGTTTTTTGCGTGCGCAAAACGCACACGCTCGTGTAAACCCGGCCTTAGGGTATGTTCATGCGGCACGTATCTGACATGTATTGAATAAAGGATCTGCAGCAGAAATCCGAGGCTGACACTCAGATGTCTTCCGCAGATGTGCAGTTTGTCATAGATCTACATGGGGATTAGCTCTATTCAATGAGGCTAATCCGTGTGGGGTTAACCTCTGGCTCTCCCGTGCAAAATCCACGAGAATAAGTAGCATGCTACTTATTCTCGCAGATTTTTTTCCCGCGGTGTGGACAAAAATCTGCACTGATTTTTTTCCGTTGCTTGTGAACGCTGTCATATAAACCCCATTTGACGCAGAACGTAAACCGAAATCCGTGTTCAATCCTGAATGTTTCAATGGGGCCTAAACTAGAGGTACACAGAGGTACAGTATGGCCCTTAGGCCGGATTTACACGAGCGTGTGCGTTTTGCGCCCGCAAAAAACACAGCGTTTTGCGTGCGCAAAAGACACTTAACAGCTGCGTGTGTCATCAGATAGGCTGTGCGCCTGCGTGATTTTCTTTTCAACAAATTTTATTGAAAGGTTTTACAACAAGGTAAAGGGCATATTTCGAAAACACAAATAAATAATACTGAACAAAAAATAAATCTATACACTCAGCAAATTATATTGCAATTATAAAGACAAAGTGTTGAACATTCGTGGTTGCAGTAACAGTAAAAATGCAGGCTCGATATAATAAAAGAAACAGCATAAAGACAAGAGACGAAAAAAAAGGGGGGAGTAGAAGGATTGGGAAGAGTTTAGCGGAAAGCTGGGAAGGTAAGGGGGGGTTGTCGGCCAGAAATCTGCTATGAAAGAAGTCGTTTGACTTTAATAAGCAGTAATTATAGTGGCAGGCAGGTGAGGGTATGCGTAGCTAATCCAGGGTAGCCAGAGCGACTCAAATCCGGCAACTCTATCTAATAAGATACTTGTAAGTTTTTCGTTCACAAATATCTGGTCTATTCTGGTTTTGACCTCTGCAAAAGTTACTGTACGTTTTTTCCAGGAGTGGGCGATAGTTATTTTAGCAGCCAATAGGATATAAGAGAATAGTCGAAATTGTGCATTTGTGAGTTCTGGAGGTTTGTAATGGAGAAGAGCTATCCTAGCGTCCCTACGTATAATTATGCCGAATAAACTTTGGGCGAGGCCAAACACCCTACTCCAAAATCGTATAAGCCTTGGGCAGGACCACCAGATGTGGAGCATGTCACCGGGAGTGTGGCAACCACGAAAGCATGAGTCGGGGTAGGTGGGAAAAGCGCGTGCAAGTCGGCTAGGAACCAGATACCACCGCATCATGACTTTATAGGCTGATTCTAAAATATTCATATTAATAGAGCAGTGCGACATTGTATTCCAGATACTGTGCCAATCTGCTGGTTCAAGCGTCACCCCCAGATCCCGGTGCCATCGATCCACATATGTGTGAGGAACAGGTGTGGGATTGTTAAGAAGCCACTTATATAATATTGATATGATCCCCTTAGTGTTAGGGCTAGTTTCGCAGATTCGCTCGAACTGAGAGAAGGAGTCAGAAGCAGTCTTATTATGAATAAGAGAAATAATCCAATTCTTGAGTTGTAAATATCGGAATACTTTGCCATTGGGAATCTGCCGAGAGGTCTGAAGCTCACAGAACGAGAGAATCCGAGAGTGAGTGGGCGCTAGAAGATGATGAACTCTGAGTATACCACTAGACCACCACCATTTAAAAGCAAGATAATTGTCCGCGCCTGGGGAGAACAGGGGGTTATGCCACAGCGAAAGGAGAGGAAGGTGCGGTGAGATCAATCTGCTAGAATATTTGACAGAGTCCCATACCGTTAAAATGTGCGTAAGTGTGGGGGAAAGATGAGGAGAGCGAAGGGAGGGGGGTACCCAAGGTAATGATTGGATCGGGGTTGGCGACGTCTCCGGGATATCCAGGCATACCCATAAAGGCATATTTACAGAAACATGCAATTTAGTTAAGGACGCTATCATAGCTGCTTGGTAATATTTGGAAATATTCGGAACCCCCAAACCCCCATCGGCCTTTGGCGAGCAAAGTGTAGACCTGGATATTCTAGGACGCGCTCCCCTCCAAATAAAGAAAGAAATCCGGTTCTGAATAAGACGCAAAATGTGTGGTGGGACTTTGATTGGCAGGGTTTGAAACAGGTAGAGGAGCTTTAGAAGGATGGTCATTTTGACTGCAGAGATGCGTCCCATCCAGGATAGATATGTGGATTGCCAGGATGTCATCGAGGATGTTAGAGAGCGGATAAGGGAGGGGTAGTTAGCGGAATACAGCTGATCATAGGAGGGGGTCAAATGAATACCCAGGTAGTTCAATGAATGTCTGGCCCACTGAAAGGGGAAATGGCTTTGTAATGAGTGCATAGTTTGTTGTGTCAGGTTAATATTTAATGCGATGGATTTCGTGGGGTTTATAGCAAGTCCAGATATTGAAGCGAATTCTGATAGAGTTTGCATTAAGTTAGGAAGGGAGATAAGGGGTTGGGAGAGCATAAGTAGCATATCGTCAGCGAAGAGGGACAATTTATGTTGCACGCCCCCCAACTCCAGACCCCTCATGTTCGGATTTTGGCGAATCATCATAGCTAGAGGTTCTATCGCTAGATAAATAGAATAGGGGATAGCGGGCATCCTTGTCTGGTGCCTCGTTCAATAGAAAAGGAAGCAGACTGATAACCCGCATAACAAACTTTAGCAGTAGGGTTGGAGTAGAGGGCGTGCACCCAAGACATAAAATGGCTGCCAAACCCCCACTTCCCCAAGGCAAAATCCATGTAAGACCAGGATATTGTGTCAAAAGCTTTTTGAATGTCAAGTGAAAGGAGCATTGAAGCCACATTTCTCTTACGTGCCAGGTGAACCAGGGATATAACTCTCTTGGTACAATCGCTTGTTTGTCTGCCTGGGACAAAGCCTGCCTGGTCCCCATGCAGGGGCGTAGCTAAAGGCTCATGGGCCCAGGTGCAAACTTTGAGTTTGGGCCCCCCTACGCATCTTCTCTCTGACTTTCAGCTGCATTACTGGGTCTCTAAAGTAACCCCTCAAAACAAAAATATATACATCAGAGACGAATAAAACAACTTTTATAACACGGCAGGCTTAAAGCGGCGCAGTTCCATGTATGATAGTATACCTAAATAATGAAGTCACCAAATAAAGGTCATATACCAGCTCTACACAGTGAAAAATTAATACACTACAGTTGTATCCCGATTTCCCTTTTCTACTCTATCCATGCCAGACCGGCATGACTTCTTCCAGCCACCACTTGTCTCTTCACACAAACTACAAATTATGCTGTTAGCCCCAATAGCCCTCTTAGTGCCCTCTCCACCTTAATAGTGGCCCCATTTGTGCCCCAAACTGTACTAGTGCCCCCTTTTGTTCCCTACAAAGTAATAGTGCCCCCACCACAAAATCAGAATGCCTTTTTTGTGCCCCACAGTAATACCCTCCTTTGTGCCTTATACAGCCACAATACCAACTTTTTTGCCCCCCACAGTATATTTGATCATTCTCTTATTGCTGGAGGCGATCGAGAGACCAGGGGTCCCAAACCCTCTGAGCCTCCTCACTGCACCCCTGCAGTAAAGAGGAGCTTGAATGGAGCGGCTGTTGAGCATACGCCCGCCGCACCATTCACGGTCTATGACAATGACGTAAATAGACTTTGAATGGAGCAATGTAGAGTGCATGCACGATCACTGCTCCATTCAATGTCCTGCTTACAGTGAGGAGGAATGGGGGGGTTTGGAACCCCAGTTCTCATGATTGGTGGGTGTCCCAGCGAAAACAAAATGATCACTAAGGATAGGTGATAATTTATGATTCTGGCAAAAAAAACAACTTTATAAACCTTTAGGAGCAGCCTCTTTATTTTTTATAGTTTCCTAATGGACACTGGCATAGCAGAGCTGTGTGCTTCACATTACAGCACAGCTCCAGACCTCCAGTAATGTGCAATCATTCATGACCCACAGTAACCTCTAGCCCCCTTATCAGTGTCTTCCCGATAACTGGAGGCTGAGCTGTCCTGTGATGAATTATGACCCTCAGTAACCTCTTATCAGTGTCCTGTCTGCGCTGCTCTCACTGCTGAATCCTCCCGTTCTGTCCTCTATTTGCAGGATGGAAAGAACAGAGAGAGACAGCAAAGATCAAACAGTATAGGGAAAAACCACTAAAGAGAGACAATGTAATTACAAGAGATGCCTGTCCAGAACTCACATGGATGCGGGGAAACGAGCAGGGATGAGACATGAGCTTTTTCCTTACACAGCGTGCGGCAGTGTGTGTATCTAGGCTCCTCCTCCCCGTCTCCTCCAATCCAGTGCCTCAGAGCACAAGAAGGGAGGGGGAGTACACACGCTGATACACACAAGCTACTGCTCATGCGCTGTGTAATGATCGATTTTATCTAAGAAGCAATGATACGGACACTAAGTGTGGCGAGGGGGGCCCGTGGGCCCCTCAGGCTTAGGGGCCCGGTTGCAACTGCGACCGCTGCGACCCCTATAGCTACGCCACTGTCCCCATGTATTATCCCGTCAAGGAAGCGGTTGACTCTAGCCGCCAGAATTTTAGCTAAAATTTTTATATCAGTGTTCAGGAGGGATATTGGTCTATAATTAGTAATTTGAAGGGCGTCCTTTTGGGGTTTTGGAATCATTACAATATGTGCCGTCAGGGTTGGTGCCCGAAGGGTCGTGCCAGTTCGGATAGTGTTAAATAGTTGGGTTAGATACGAACTTAGGAGCGGGGAAAGTTTTTTGTAGTATAATGGGGAAAATCCATCTGGACCAGGAGATTTGGAAGGTTTTAACTCCTTGATAGCCGCCTGAACTTCCGTCTCAGATATCTCGGCCTCCAAGGCATCAAGATTGGTGGGGGTGATGCCCGGGAAGATCAGACTGGCAAACAGGCCTTCAACCTTCAAGGGGTCAAAAGGTGGGGGGGGGGATGAGTACAATTTAGAAAGGAAATTTTTAAATTGGGAGACAATCTTATTAGGATCAGCTGTTATTGTTCCGGAGGCTGTCCTCAATCTAACAAGTTCTTTTGGCACCACAGGAACTCGCAGTTGGCGAGCTAAAAGTTTACCAGGTTTATTGCTTTGCGAGTAATAGCGCTGTTTGGACCATCGTAGTTTGCGCTCAGCCTGTTCCGTTAATAAAAGATCGAGTTCTAGTTTGGTGGCCTCTACCAAAGCCTTATTAGCAAGCGAAGGAGTCTGTTTCCAAGCATTTTCATTTTGATTTAACGTTCGGTATAAATCTGCTATTTTCTTTTCTCTGTTTTTTTTTTTAATGGACCCCATCCTAATAAGAGCCCCTCGCAGGGTGGCTTTATGGGCTTCCCATAGTATTATCGGCGATGACGTGGAACCCACATTTAATTCAAAGTATTCCTTAACAGCTACTTCAATCTGCGCAAATGAGTCTTTGGATGTCAATAGGGAGTCGTTTAGGCGCCAATTAAAAGAGAGCCCCCGTGGGATCAGAGAAGAGAAGGAGACCTCTACAGGGTTATGGTCTGACCAGGGTGTGCTAAGTATCTTTGCAGCGGAGCATAATGGTAGTGAACGCTGAGACGTAAATATGTGATCAATGCGACTAAAAGAGGAGTGAGGATTGGAGTAAAAAGTAAAATCCTTAGTATTAGGATGGAGTTCCCTCCACAGGTCTTGGAGATCATGTGTGCGTAACATGTCGCTAAACGTGGATGAGGGAGTTTGAGATGTGGGTGTGGTCGGGGCTGGGGATTTATCCATAGAGGGATTGATTACCAGATTTGAGTCGCCCATGACCACTAGTAAGCCCTTACGATTAGCATCTATCAATTTAAATAAGTGTGAAAAAAACCCTGTTTGGAAATCATTTGGTCCATAATATCCCACTAATGACCAGTAGGGTCAAGAATTTCCGTATTGCAAAGCAAAGGGAGATTCTTCCTGAAGGCAATAACTACCCCACGTCGCTTTTCATGAGCATATGCGCCATGGAAAACAGGGAAATGTGCGCTGAGGTATTTTGGTCTAGAAGTGACAGAGAATCTGGTTTCCTGGAGACAGACAATGTCCGCACGACAGGCTTTATAGAAATGAAATGCCTTTGATCGTTTATGTGGAGAATTGAAGCCTTGGACATTATGAGAGATTATTTTTAAGGCGGATGCTGCCATCTGTAGGATCTAATACTTTTATACTGAGTTCTGACCGACAGGGGGAAAGGGAAAGAAGGGCCGGAAGGAAAGGGGTGGGAGAAACAGATTAAGTAAAAAGGGGTATAGAGACAAATATGCATAAAAAAAAAAAAAGAGAAAGTGTCCGAAAATCGGCCAAGTAGGGTGGACAGTAGCACAGGGGGTACTACTGATAGAATCCGGGGTCACCAACACCTGGGCACAAAGGTGTGGTTACGGTAATCCATTGAGGCGAACCCCAAGGCGTTGTCATGACAAAGAGGGGGAAACAAACCAGGGATTGTGGATAGAGGGAAGAGAACAATAATCTCCCAAAACATTCTGCCTCAAATAAAATGGCGGACCAGGCGCGCCGAGGCCTTTACAATCATATGGTCACAGTTCAAACATGTCTATTATTCAGTGCAGTTGCACATAACCCGCCGCACTGTGTCTCCTGCCGCGGAGCCGCCTGCCTGCCACCCACCACCCCCGGTCCTGGGGCGGAGAGTGACAGGCAGGCCGCACCACGGCCAAGAATCCTGTCCCTCTTCTGATCAGCATAAGGCCGGGCTGGGCCCATCAACAACCTCAAATTATGGCGCGGGTTGAACCCCTGCAGGCCATACACACAACGCCGCCGAGAGGCAAGGCAAAGTGTGCCTGGCCGGCAAGACAGAAAAAGAAAAATGACAACCATATTAATGGAGGAAAGGGTTAGAACCAAATTAATAAACATTGCATTTAGTTAAGCGGTAAACTTTTGTCAGGTTCAGCAAAACATGGCCGCCATAGCAGCCCATTCCTCAGGACATAGTATAGTCTCCGCTGTAGATGGGTCACTACACAAGTTAAAACGTGTTAAAAGTACTCGTCCATCAGCCGGGATCGTCTCGGACAGTTATTCAGTGTAGTTAAACATAACCTGCCGCACTGTGTTGCCCGCCACGGGGCCGCATACCCGCCACCCACCACCCCCAATCTTGGGGCAGTGAGTGAAAGGCAGGCCGCACCGCGCCAAGACTCACGTCCCCGTTCCGGTCAGCATAAGGCTGGGCCGGGCCCATCAATAACCTCAAATTGTATCGCAGATTGAACCCCTGCGGGCCATACACTCAATGCCGCCGGGAAGCAAGGCAAAGGGTGTCTGGCCGGCAAGACAGAAAAAGAACAATGACAACCATATTAATGGAGGGAAGGGTTAGAACCAAATTAATAAACATTGCAATCAGTTAAACGGCAAACTTTTGTCGGATACAGCAAAACATGGCCGCCATGGCAGCCCAATCCTCAGAACATTGAATAGTCTCCGCTGTAGGTGGGCCGATACACAGGGTGAAACATGTTAAAAGTACTCATCCATCAGCCGGGATCGTCTCGGACATCAGCAACAACTCCAGCTCTCCCAGGCGGTCTGCGTGGAGGTACCTTATTCCAAATGGGACGTAGCTGCGGCCCGTCCCGGCGTCCCTGAGAAGGTTGGCTTGAGCGTTCAGCGTCAGCCGGTAAAAGCTGCAGGGAGACCAAAATTTGCTTGAGCTCTTCCGCTGAGTTGGCCGAATAATATTTATTATCCAGAGTGAATTGGAGTTTGAAGGGGTATCCCCAGCGATATCTTATCTGGCGATTCTGTAGAACAGCTAGCAGGTTTCTCATATTCCGTCGTTTCTGTATAGTGATCGGGGAAAGATCAGCAAAAATCTGGTATTCGTGGCCCTGAAACTTGAGGGTTGGTGATGCTCTGGCCTTCTGGGACAGGGTTTCTTTGGTGGCATAGTAGGTGAGTTTCACCACTATGTCTCGTGGCTTGCCGTCTTGTCGCTTAGGGCCGAGCGACCTATGGATCCGATCCATCTCCAACCTGTCTATTGGAAGGCCCGGTGCCAGCTCTTGGAACAGGGCTGTAATGGAAGAATTAAGGTCCTCATATGTCTCAGGCAAACCTCGTATCCGGAGGTTCCCCCGCCGTGCACGATTCTCAAAGTCCTCTAAACGAAGCATTGTAGAATCCAGGTCTGCTCTCATCGAGTCAAATTCGGCATCGTGCGCGTTCAGAACTTCGATGGTGTCGTCCATCTTGGTTTCCAGGACATTAGTCCTGGCTCCCAGTTCACGTATCTCTCGGGTAAGATCTCTCGACAGCTTAGACGCGGTAAGTTGCAGTTCTTGCTGTAAGAGCTGTTTAAATTTCTGCAGCAGAGAGGCATCTCTGGTAGTGAACTGGGGTTCAGGTAGCTGTGAACCGTCTTCTTGGGAGCCTGCGATGAGCTCAGGCGAGGCCTGTAGTTCGTCTTCAGAAACGGTCGACATGGCGGGCGATGTTGCAATCTCAGGTGTGGGGGCAGGGACGGAGGACTCCGGTGGTTTCAAGTCCTTTCGCCCCACCGCACTCTTCCGAACCATGGACAATCCGGGCAGAAGATCCTCCGGATGGAGGAGAAGGGTAAGTGAGCGAGGGAATTCACCTCAAATATAAGCTATTTGTAGCTGTTGTGCCCAGGAGTCGCGGAGCTACCTCAGCATGCGGCCATCTTGGTTTGCAGCTCGCGAGCGCCCCCGGCTGCGTGATTTTCACGCAGCCGCCATAATTATGACACTCCGTTTGGATGTTTGTAAACAGAAAAGCACATGGTGCTTTTCTGTTTACATTCATACTTTTGACTGCTGTTGCACGAATAACGCGCATCCCACGGAAGTGCTTCCGTGGGGTGCGCCTGATTTTCACGCACCCATTGACTTCAATGGGTGCGTCATGCGTGAAAAACGCAGAAATATAGGACCTGTCGTGAGTTTTACGCAGCGGACTCACGCTGCGCAAAAATCACTGACAGTCTGCACTGCCCCATAGACTAACATAGGTCCGTGCGACGCGCGTGAAAATCACGCTTGTTGCACGGACGTATATCGTGTTCGTGTAAATCCGCCCTTAGTGTGAAGGAAGTAATGTAATTCTGTTCTGCTTGTGTGTCTAGGACAGACATTGTGGACATGGATCAAGATACATTTAGGTAAGTAACAGACTAAACGAAATCATCACTCTTATTAGGGTGCCTAGTATGTAGGGGAAAAAATATATTGTCCATATACCTTTCTCCATCACACCCTTAGGGTCAGTTCACACACTGCATAAATACTGCAGATTTCCCGCAACAGATTTTGCAGCATAATACTGTAGCAGCAGAGATAAAACAAATCTCATCCACACGCTACGTAAATAATGAGCAGAAAAAATGCTCAGAAATTGACCTGCAGTGCGGTTTTCTTATTCCGCATCATGTCAATTGTATTTGCATAAACGCTGCTTATTTGTTGCGGGTTTTCCCTATTGAATTCAATGGCGATGTAAAACCCTCAACAAAGTGCTATGTGTTGTGACTTTTGCGGCAGAAACGCTGCGATTCTTCCACAAAATTCACAAATGAAAAAAAAAAATAATATATGTATATTTTTAAATTCAAAATAATAAATAAAGCTTATACTTACCCCCTGCAGTAGTCCTAGTGACACGATCCTCTTTTCTGAGCGTAGCCCGGCCTTCTGGAATGATGCTTCATCCCATGTGACTGCCACAGCCAATCACAGGCTGCAGCGGTCACATGGCCTACAGCATCATCACAAGAGGCCGGGCTACGCTCAGAAGAGAGAGACGCGTTACCATGACTACGGGCGGGTAAGTTTGTCTTTTTTCTTTTATTGCTGCCGGATGTCTGAACATCCTGTCCAAAAAACCACACCACGAATTCCCTGCGGCTAACAGGGCAGATATGCTGTGTCGTTTTACACAGCTCATTTGTCCTGATTCCGCTGTGTGTGTGTGTGTGTGTGTGTGTATATATGTGTGCATATATGTGTGTGTGTGTGTATATATATGTGTGTGTGTGTGTGTGTATGTGTGTGTGTATATATGTGTGTGTGTGTGTGTATGTGTGTGTGTGAGTATGTGTGTGTGTGTGTATGTGTGTGTATGTGTGTGTGTGTGTGTGTGTGTGTGTGTGTATGTGTGTGTGTGTGTGTGTGTATGTGTGTGTGTGTGTGTGTGTGTGTGTGTGTTTGTGTGTTGCTACCCTTATAGCGACTGGAGCAGTGTTTTTCTTTTACAGAGCTCCAAATCCACAGCAGAGCCATAGAGATAATTATAACTATCAGCCACCACTAGGGGGAGCTTACGGCATACTGTGTCATTATTGAGATCAGTGTATAAATAGTATACAGTAAGCTCCTAAGCTCCCTCTAGTGGTGGCAGAGTTTTATTATTTAAAAATATATATGCAGGGAATTTGGAGCACTGTATCAGAAAAACAGAGCTCCAGCTGTAATAAAGATATATTAAGAAATTATACAGTTTTAAATGGCGGATATTCACTTTAAGCTGGTCATGGACATAACATAGCTGTTGTCCAAATAATTATTTGGCTTGTGGCTTTCTTACCCGACCGTCAAGTTACATTCACACATTTACCTCAGGGTATTATATCTGTGGAGGGAGACTGACATTCACCCCTGGCAGCACTTCTCTATGGGGGTGAGGGGCTCAAAGGATGGCACAGATAAAAATCCTATTCCAGTTGGTCTGTCCCCATAGACAGGAGATTTGTCAGGATCCATGACCAGCCAAACTCACTAGAAAATCATGGTCATTGGTTCTCTCTCCTCAGTGATATACATATATGATCAGCATACATGATTTTAGTTGATCAGTAATACTATAAGTGCTGGATAACTTAGTGTTTTTTTTATATTTTTATTTTTTTTATAGTGTTTTGCACATATTCAAAAGTGAAGCCCATCCATCTGTATATAAATCGTGTTCCGGTGTAAAAGAAGGACTGAGTCTTTTTGGTAATCTCCTGAACAACTTTCAAACCTGCACATTATCTCATGTCATATAGATGCCGACCACACAACTGCGCTGGGCCCGTGGTAGGACGGGGACCGACCCTGAACTGCTTCTCCTGCTCCCAACACACACTCATGGGGGTAGATTTATTAAAATTGGCGTTTTATATGCCAGTCCTAAATTGAAGTTCGTCCGAGTGAAATGCGGCAAATTTATTACATGCCTCTCAATAAATTTGGGCAGTCCTAATGACAGCAAAATAGATGTATTCCTGCCATGAGCAGACGTAGATTTGCAAATGATAAATCTGTCGGAAACGCGCTGACCCCGTCACTGTTCCAGATGACATTTAGGAGCATGGTGCCACCACTGATGCTGCAGACTTTATGGGTATTTTGTGGGATTTAGAGATGAAAGAAGCAGGTTTTCTAATGTTTTGATGCATTTTGTCACATTTTAGGTCTTCTTAACCGATGTCAGTGTAAATGGGGAGAAAACCGGATGAGGTAAGCTGCAAAACTGTCCACTGTGAAGACATCGAGGGAGATTTATCCTGAATTTGTCACAAGTACCTGGTTGTGCGTCATATTTATGATTGAAAGTGTCGGGAAAAAAGGAAGATGGCCTAGAGGAGTCAAACAGACGTACACTATTTTTGGTGCAAAATATTTTGATATACAGGCACTCCAACCATGAGGTCGTGTGTGAGACGTGCCAAGAGAGTTATGCCAAATATATTCCGGCTTGTGTGCCATTTTGATAAATGTGGCCAGTAATCTACAACACTATTGACGCAACCTCCAATATGTATAATAACCACTTTTTCATCTTCATTAGACTGTGGTTCATGAGGCCGACACTGAACCAGACAGAGTTGACGTCTCGCCTCGACGTGATTGAATTTTTCATGGCACCGCACAACCAGGAAACCACCAGCAACATCCAGGGCTGCCTCCGCAACATTAAAAACATCCCTGTGAGTATAAACCTCAATATTCACTCACTAGAGAGGTCTCAGGCCGACAGCTTTCTCCATTGACTCCCCCATAAATGCTTAGATCAGCCGACCGTGAATGTTTATTGCACTAGGGAGATAAGCCACTACCAGACAACTGTAGCAGCCGCTTATCTCCTGGGGAGCTAAGACTGACGGCAAATTCGGGAATTGTTCCCATACACATTACACTGCTGAGATCGGCATCTACGACCTACATTATTTATTGTGTATAGTCAGATATAGTTTACTGCTATCAGCCATTAACAAATTCAGACTTTGTGGGAAAATAAACTCCGCATTATGGCTCCATGAATCTCGGAGCTTATACGTAGCCATATGGTCAACTGCGTGACTTATAATTATTGCAGAGCGTTTGCTTCTTAAAATACAGATGTCCTGATGAATAGTCAGAAATCCCCAGTAAATATAAGTTCTTGCTTTATCCGCTCAGCTTTTCCTAGCGATATCTATTTCTTCCGGCAATATTTTCCAAAAGTAACACGTAGGAATGGCTTCATGTAAAGTTCCCACAGGGGTTGTCCTTCAGCTTTTCTAGATTTTCAAATGGCACACCGACCTTGTTATTCAGGAAAACGACAATGTTTTCTTGAATATAACAGGGCAGGTTTCCATTCAGATATTTATGCCGTAGGATTTTAACCTAGGAGCTCCTGTTTCCCAGTCAGTAGCTCTTCTCTATTAACCATCTGAAACATTGAACAGCTCCACTGCTGAATCTGTTGTCCAGGTTTTCTCGATTCCTACCTCTCTGGATTCCTTGCCTTGACTGGTTTAACCCTTTTGGCTTCCTATATTAGCCTAGCCCCTGTACAGATTGCCTGACTATTGCTGCTCATTTGTGTACTGAACATGGATTGTTTCCTGACCACGTCTCTGCCTCACGCTACAACCTGTTGCTGCTTATGTGCGAACCTGGACTGTTACTTGACTACTCTTGCTATTAGCATCCTCCTGCCTGATGGTTTCAACCAATTTAGTCCAAATCTGCTACAGACCTTGACGCGCTGTATGACTAGGCAGACATTGAATTCAGGCCAAAAGCCACCATGCTAATTGCATCATTACTCAGAGGCACCACATAGTTGCGGCCATTGTACTTAAGTGCCTAAAGGAGGCCTCTCAGCTATTAATTACATATGATGGGCACAACATTTCTGCAGCATATCCAGAGGAAGCCGGAGAGAAATCTTCAGCAGCTAATTCACACTAAATCGTGCGAAATTGGGTGAGGATTTCCCTGCGGACAATAGCCGAGTACAATAAAATACATTCACCTTCCCTGGTGCTCCCATGGCATCGGTCCACTGGTCTCCCGGACCTCCAGCGATGACATATAGTCACATGTGACCGCTGCAGCCTGTGATTGGCTACTGTATTCCGCTGCAGGTTTTCCATCTGCCAATCCGCTACGTGTGAGGGTAGCCTTTGATTTAAAGAGGCTCTGTCACCAGATTTTGCAACCCCTATCTGCTATTGCAGCAGATCGGCGCTTCAATGTAGATTACAGTAACGTTTTTATTTTTAAAAAACGAGCATTTTTGGCCAAGTTATGACCATTTTTGTAGTTATGCAAATGAGGCTTGCAAAAGTCCAAGTGGGCGTGTTTAAAGTAAAAGTCCAAGTGGGCGTGTATTATGTGCGTACATCGGGGCGTTTTTACTACTTTTACTAGCTGGGCGTTCTGATGAGAAGTATCATCCACTTCTCTTCAGAACGCCCAGCTTCTGGCAGTGCAGACACAGCGTGTTCTCGAGAGATCACGCTGTGTCGTCACTCACAGGTCCTGCATCGTGTCAGACGAGCGAGGACACATCGGCACCAGAGGCTACAGATGATTCTGCAGCAGCATCGGCGTTAGCAGGTAAGTCGATGTAGCTACTTACCTGCAAACGCTGATGCTGCTGCAGAATCATCTGTAGCCTCTGGTGCCGGTGTCCTCGCTCGTCTGACACGATGCAGGACCTGTGAGTGACGTCACAGCGTGATCTCTCGAGAACACGCTGTGTCTGCACTGCCAGAAGCTGGGCGTTCTGAAGAGAAGTGGATGATACTTCTCATCAGAACGCCCAGCTAGTAAAAGTAGTAAAAACGCCCCGATGTACGCACATAATACACACCCACTTGGACTTTTACTTTTAAACACGCCCACTTAGACTTTTGCAAGCCTCATTTGCATAATTACAAAAATGGTCATAACTTGGCCAAAAATGCTCGTTTTTTAAAAATAAAAACGTTACTGTAATCTACATTGCAGCGCCTATCTGCTGCAATAGCACATAGGGGTTGCAAAATCTGGTGACAGAGCCTCTTTAAGGTGTAAATCACAGGACATTTCTAAGCCCTGTCCTGTCCCACCTGGGGACATATTGAAAAGTACTAGAAACTCCCCATTATGCTAAATTTGCATAAACTCCACCCCTTATGCGGTCTGGTTCACAAAACAGTCCTGTGAAAGACACTATTGACAATGTGACTAATCATTATTTTATATTTTTTCAGCTGATACTAAAACGCATGACCCTCTCTAACACCAAGGTTTCTGACTGGCAGTCCCTGTATAAGGTACATCTGTTTCCATTGATATTGTTTATCCGTTTCCATTTTGTGTTGATTTTGATAGTAAACGTTCTTCCCTTCTCTCTATCATTTTGTATCTGCAGACTGTATACAATGCTGTTTGCATAGGGGAAATGTGCCGCTCATTGCCGCAGTCCGTGACTCTGTTCAGCCGCATCTCTTCTGCTTTCAGCAGTGATCTGCACTACATTGCCAGCGTCATTAGTAAAGTGGTTTGTATCCCGACAACTTCTTATCACTCTTTATTTACATATAAATCCTCGTCCAACTCATTTCTCCCACAGTCAATTAAAAAAAAATATTCCAGTCAGCATTGAGAATAATCCTATCCATTCAGATCCATATTCTTGGTCAGAGAAGGTAAGAGTTTTGGAGTTATTACAGGTTTAGTAAAGATATAGAGAATTACACAGCAGGGGGCGATATTGCGCACAACAGATAGCTCCTCCCAGGGTAAAGAGATCTGGGCTCTATCCTGATGCATGATGGGAGTGACATAAAAAATAAAATATAGTCATTTACCAAATATATATTTTTTAATGTCTTTACCATTTATATCAGAAAGGTTCATTGTAAGGCTGGGTGCACACGACCATGTTACGTCCGTAATGGACGGAACGTATTTCGGCCGGCAGACCCGGACCGAACACACTGCAGGGAGCCGGGCTCCTAGCATCATAGTTATGTACGACGCTAGGAGTCCCTGCCTCTCCGTGGAACTACTGTCCCGTACTGAAAACATGATTACAGTACGGGACAGTTGTCCTGCAGCGAGGCAGGGACTCCAAGCATCGTACATAACTATGATGCTAGGAGCCCGGCTCCCTGCACTGAGTTCGGTCCGGGACTTCCGGCCGAAATACGTCCGTCCATTACGGACGTTAATGTGGTCGTGTGAACCCAGCCTAACATTGATGTTAATATCAACCATGACTGGAATTCATTTTAAAGGGTTTTTCTGATCATAGACATGTATTGTGTATCCATAAAATGTCTTAAATGTGTGCTAGATGGCAATCCCACTTCTGGGACCTCATCAATTGGGACTACAGGGACCCCCGTTTGACAATTCAAATTAAGGTGTAGCAACCGAGATTGAAAGAAGAAGCAGAGAGCAGGTCGAGCATGTGCGCTGCTTTCTTCTTTATGGTCTATGGGAGTTTCAGGAACAGCTGACCCGCTGCACTTGGCTCTATAGAATTTAATGGAGAAAGCAGCGCACATATTAGTCAAGCAACCAAAAATTGATTATTTAAGCCGCAATTCGATAATCTAAGAGATACCCTGGTTTTCACCCTGAGTGTATGTGCACACGGCTTATTTTTGGCAGTTTTTCAGGACGTAAATGGCCGAAAAACAGCCGAAAAATCGGAAACAGAACGCCTCCAAACATCTGCCCATTGATTCCAATGGGAAAAATGGCGTTCTGTTCAGACAGGCCGTTTTTTACGCGGCTGTTTTAAAAACCGGCTGCGTAAAAAAACAGCCGCGAAAAAGAAGTGCATGTCACTTCTTAAGACGTTTTTGGAGCCGTTTTTCATTGACTCTCTAGAAAAACAGCTCCAAAAACGGCCGTGAAAAACGCGAGTTGCTAAAAAAAAATCTGAAAATCAGGAGCTGCTTTCCCTTGAAAACAGCTCCGTATTTTCAGACGTTTTTGGTTAAGCGTGTGAACATAGCCTTAGCCTCCGCAATGAGGTATGGACTTTGCTGCAGGAGAATCCCCAGAATATTCTCGAATTAGCGGCAGTAGCGCTGGTGGAGCAGTGGCGTGGTCAGAAACGGAGCTGGAATTTATCACCAGCAGAGCAGACAGGATGCGGAAGCTAAGGGATGAGACAAGAGCATAGTGAGGAGACAGCTGAGGGTCAGGACCATGAGTAGAACCACAAGTCCAAAGGGAAAAGCAGGAGCGTAGTCAGGAATAAGGCCGAGGTCAGGATCAATAATCAATAGTCAATAGCAATTCAACGCATAAGAACAGAGGCAGGAAGGATGTACCTCAATTAGACGGCAAAGCATGGCAGGACGATTCCCCTTTAAATAGGCAAGCAGGCTTCATGCCATCTACGAGCGCCGGTTGCCTTGGCAGCCCGACATTGCTATGCAGCTGGAACAGGAGAGCCGTGGCTGAACCAGCAGTGCTGTGCCAAGCAACTGGATGCAACCGCCAACAGAAACGGCGGACCGCGGCGAGGTGAGAAACAGCGCATGTCTGTGTCAAAAAAGCTGCAGCACAGGATGCATCTATGGACGATACTATTAGGAAAAGCGGGTAAGTGGGCACTTATATCAAGAAAAGTGCATTGTTATCTTATATATTTATATTATATAAGATATCTATAAATATATATATATTTACATGCAAAAAAATGCAGACATACTAGGGGCAAACAATAACATTTAAACACTAACATGTATTATTATTATTATTATTACAATTTTATATCTTTTCTATCTTTTTCTAACTGCCGGTCGCCATCACTAGGAGCCTTCTCTGTATACAGCTGTATATGACTCCCATTGATCTGAGGTGTAGATGAATGCTGATTGTCCCTTAGTGGCGGCGACAGGCAGGCTAAATGGGAGAACAGAGGAACAGTACCTTGTAATAAAGGGCCAGGACGTATTTATAGGGAATGTCCACGTTTGCAATAATTTGTTTTTTTGTCCCATTGCATCTAAAATAAAAAATAAAGCAACTTTGCAAATCATCTAAATGAAAAAAACTCCCACAGTGACTTCAAACAAACCCTGTGTAGTCTAATCCTGCAGTCATGTTGCCATCTATCTATCCCCTAATTCTTGCCCTCCTGCTAAATGTACATCAGCAATAGGAGGGGACAGATGGAAGGAAACATGACTGCAGGATCAGACTACACAGGGTTTGTTTGTAGTCTGTTACCATGGAGACACATAGGTCTGAATAGGAGCTGTAGACACATAACAATAGGACATTTTTTATTTTTTTATTAAAGACTCTTTGCAAAGTTGCTTCATTGTTAATTTTAGCTGCATTGGGACAATAAAAAAAAAAGCTGCTTGCAAAGATCATAGCGTTTAAAACGAAGTTTGCGGCATGAAATAACTCACAGATCGTGTAAAATTGCAATGACACTTCTAACCGTTCTCTATAGGAAAGTATGTCGCAAGAGGTTAACTTCAAGTCGGTATGTACGTGACTTCGTGTCGCTGGGTACCCCTTGCCCTGACTTTTCTTCTGTATCCTTTTAACCAGGTGGATTTTGAGGAGAGCCTGAGAGAGAAGCGATTTTGTATTAAGCCACAAGTAGATCCAACGGTAGATGACAGTGAGTGACAGAAACACTTCTGAAGACAAATCTTCAATATTTTTTCTGCCTAACCGGGTTTCCCTTGTTCTGACTTATATTTAAAGTCATTGTCCACCGTTTCACACTCTAATTTTTAGGTCCAATATTCTGTACCTATTTATTTATATACACGTATAGGGGTCAGAGCTACGTTTTTCGTTTCAAATAGACATAGGGGCAGATTTATTAAGACCGGCATTTCATACGTCAGTCTTAATAACCAATTTGCTGGAGTAAGCTGCGACACATTTATTAAGAAGCGACCACAACCGTTCACCACCCCCCACCCCCCACCCCCATCGGCCATAAAATAAAAAAAGAACATAGTCACCTCACTGTTCCACTTCTTCCCTCCGGGTCCCCTCAAACACCCTAAGCAGGCCGCACAGCTCATACTAGGTCCTGACGCCGAGCATAGTCAGGGACTTATATGTGACGCAGCACTCAACGTCATGAGTGCTGCGTCACATACAACATCCTGTTGCTGGCGTCAGTACGTTGTATGAGTCGCGACATGCTGAGGGGACCTGGAGGGAGAAGAGAAGCGGTGAGGTGAGCATTAATTCTTTTTTTTATTTCATTTTTTTATTTTTATTTAATTGTACGTTGAGAGAGTAGCCTCATCGGGGCAAGATATGGAGCACAGCATGGGCCTCTATCTTGCTATGTCCCACAGAGTCAAATCTACGCCAGCTAGGAGCCCAAAACTGGCAAGGGCGTCGTAAATAGGCCGATCCTTTTGTGTGTTGGTAAATAAGCCGCTGCCAGAATTGTCAGGCATTGGCTATCTCCCTTGAAAATGCATGACCTGCCTAGGTAGAGTCGTGTGTTAACCTTAAACCATACTATCCCCCACCCCCATTTAGTAACGACACATGACACCGAGGTTGGATGTGAAATGGCCACAGCAGCCGTTTATTAATTTCACAGTTTTATAAAAACAATTTAAATCCGAAACATTCGGATAACTAGTTAGGAATCCACCAGAGAATTCCTCCTAATAATTCACATGACCCAACATGGGTCAGAATCATAAATAACAATTAAACGTTAACATTAACCCGAGCAGAGGAAGTCCTTGAAGCCCCTTCAGATGTTCCTTTCAAGAACACACCGAATTAGCCATCTGCAAACCACTAATTACCTCCAGCCGTAAACCAGCTCGGAAGCACCGTTCACCTCTGCAGATGGCTCCAACCACTAGAAGTCCACTTCAAGGGGATAACACCCGATGAAGCCCTCAAGTGATATACCGACCACTAGAAGTCCACTTCAAAGGGATAACACCCGATGAAGCCTTCAAGTGACATACCTTCTACCAGAAGACCACTTCAAAGGGATAACACCCGATGAAGTCTTCAACCATGTACCTTTTTTGGGGGACGCATACCCCCGATGCGACCCCCCCACCATTTTGTACTGACTGGCCTCAAGGACTCCCCCCGCCAGCTGCCATGACAACAGAACCTACTCCGGAAAAAAGAAAAACATGTTAAATAAGCACACAAAATAAAACAAAACGCTCATAGGCAGACGTACATAAGACCTAAGGAGTAACAAAACAAGGGTGGGAGGGTGGGAGCTTTGCTTAATGTGTGTTACTCCTCCCGCTGCTTCCGGCTCAATGCCGAGAAACAGCGGGAAGCGCAGTAACGGCCCCCCCGCCCCCCTTAACTCCTCCCCGTCCCTCCTTCAGCTCCTTCAACTTTCCCTGACCTCGTAACATTAACCCTTTCCCTACCAGGACGGTCATGTCGGCTTCCCTTAAGCCTGCAGCTGCGTCCAGCCTCTTCTTGACCTGCCTAGGTAGAGTCGTGTGTTAACCTTAAACCATACTATCCCCCACCCCCATTTAGTAACGACACATGACACCGAGGTTGGATGTGAAATGGCCACAGCAGCCGTTTATTAATTTCACAGTTTTATAAAAACAATTTAAATCCGAAACATTCGGATAACTAGTTAGGAATCCACCAGAGAATTCCTCCTAATAATTCACATGACCCAACATGGGTCAGAATCATAAATAACAATTAAACGTTAACATTAACCCGAGCAGAGGAAGTCCTTGAAGCCCCTTCAGATGTTCCTTTCAAGAACACACCGAATTAGCCATCTGCAAACCACTAATTACCTCCAGCCGTAAACCAGCTCGGAAGCACCGTTCACCTCTGCAGATGGCTCCAACCACTAGAAGTCCACTTCAAGGGGATAACACCCGATGAAGCCCTCAAGTGATATACCGACCACTAGAAGTCCACTTCAAAGGGATAACACCCGATGAAGCCTTCAAGTGACATACCTTCTACCAGAAGACCACTTCAAAGGGATAACACCCGATGAAGTCTTCAACCATGTACCTTTTTTGGGGGACGCATACCCCCGATGCGACCCCCCCACCATTTTGTACTGACTGGCCTCAAGGACTCCCCCCGCCACCGCGAAACAGGCCTTGACCACCTTAAGCCTGTGAGTTCCTCCACACCACCACCGCCCTTTCTATGCCTTCTGCTATAGCCAAGCTCCAAATATCAATGCCAACCTCGGTCAGATGAACCCCGTCACTCCTCCAGAAATTCCCCAATCCTGACTCCAAATCCCTATGCCTCACGCAAATGCCCCCGTTCTTTGCCACAAAACGGGACACCGCCCGGTTAACTTTTATCCGAGCCTTATTGACTCTCTCCACCGATCTAGCTAACCGCCAATGCTTCCTTGGGACTATGTCCGACCACACTACCACCAACTTGGGATAAGATACCCACAAACACAACAAATCATGTTTGATATCCCGCACCAACTCACGAAAAGGGCGGACTCCTAAGTCATTCCCACCCACGTGCAACACTAAAACCTCCGGAACCCTATCAAGCCGCACATATGTCTGGAATTCCGCCAACACCCTGTTCCACGACATACCTCTAAACCCCAGCCAATGCACAACCGCATCCTGTCGCGGAATGCGCAACTGGCGACCATCCGGGCGGACGTCCGCCCTCAAAGCCCCCCAGTGCACGTACGAATGACCCATCAACCACACCAGACAAGGAGGCGAATCTGAAACGGAAAACACAGTTAGGCACCACCATATAACATTTGCAAGCATAAACAACAAAATTACAACATATGGGGGCGGACATAGGACTTAAACCTTTTAGACTCCCAACGACCAATACGCCTCACCCCCTCATCATCCAACCCCCAGCGCCCTGCTTCCGTTGCTGCGCCAATCCGGAAGGAATGAGATGAATATGAGCCTGCTGCAACCCCAACCGCCGTCAAACATTTTTTAAAAACAGCTCCAAACTGAAACCTGGACAAGAACGACCCGTCCACATGACGTAACAAAGGCAAATCTGGAGACCCCCTGTTTTTTGTAAAACCCCGCATGCACTCTACTGGGCACATGACCGACCCCGGGAGAGCGAACAAAACTATCAGTTTTCCCTTCCCTAATTGGTCAGTTTTTGATCTACGCAACCATACCTCCAACCGATCTGCAAAAAGGCTCACCTCCCCAGATCTCAGCCCCCCTGCCTGTTTAGTACTTGGCGACACCAACTCACCTACTCTAAATGCTCCGAAGAACGCCAACGAGAAAGCCAACCGAAACAAATCCATTTCATCTGAAGAACGACATACCGATGCCAATGAACCGCCCAACAAGCCCAGCAAAGCAAACGACACCGGCCTTCTACTATCCGCCTCCACCCTACCTCTGCGCAACCCCTTCAAAGCCTGCGATACCAGAAATTCCTTCGATACATCCCGCAAGCCCCGCAACTTAAGCCCAAACGCCACCGCGGATATAAACCGGTTCACCTTCGCTACTGAAAACCCCCCCTCCCAGGCATCCCCTAACCAATACAAAAGTGCCACCAACCTGTCTCTATCCGTATTGACATCACCCAACTCTCTTACCCACTCCTCCCACTGCCTCCAACAAGCAGCATAAGCCCTCCACGTCGTGCGCGCCAAAGACCTTTGTAACAGCTGCTCTACGGGACCGATACCAGATCCCATAGATGATCCGGACACGCCAAACCGAGACGTTCCGCTCCCGGGGCCAATTCCCGAAACCGGTCCCACTGCGAGCGAGAAAGAGCATCAGCAACACAATTCCGTACACCCGGGACATGCACCGCCACCACCCACGCGTTCAGCGACAAACACACCAACACTAAATGTCGCAACAATTGAACTACCGGAGGAGAGGACGCCGTGATGTTATTAATGGCAAGCACCACCCCCATGTTGTCGCAGTAAAAACGGACCTTCTTATCCCTGAGCCTGTCCCCCCAAATGGTAGCCGCCACCACGATGGGAAACAGCTCGAGCAGGGCCAGATTCCGCGTCAATCCACTGGACACCCAGCTAGCCGGCCATTGACCTGCGCACCACGGACCTCCCCCGTAAGCTCCAAAGCCACCCGCCCCAGCCGCATCCGTGAAAATATTCAGATCACTCGTATCCTGCGCTGGGGCCATCCATAGCGAGCGACCATTGTACTGGCCCAAGAAGTCATCCCAAACCTGAAGATCAGCTCGGTGCTCCTCCTTGAGCCTCACAAAATGATGCGGCGCCCGCACTCCCGCCGTTGCCGCCGCCAACCTTCTACCAAACACCCTCCCCATCGGCATAATCCGGCAGGCGAAATTCAACTTCCCCAGCAGCGACTGAAGCTCCCTCAGCGACATTTTCTTCCTTCTACAAGCCCGTCGCACCTCCAGCCTCAAAGCACCCAACTTATCCGCCGGGAGCCGACACTCCATCGCCACCGAGTCAATTTCGATTCCCAAGAAAGAAATCGTCGCTACCGGGCCCTCCGTTTTTTCCGGCGCCAAAGGGATCCCAAAATCCCTCGCCACCTTCTGCAGGGCATGAAGCAAGTTACCGCAAACCGGCGAACCCCCCGGGCCAACGCACAAAAAATCATCTAAGTAATGGATCAACGAATCGACCCCGGATACTCCCCTCGTTACCCACTCCACGAAGCTACTAAACGCCTCGAAGTATGCACAAGAAAGAGAACACCCCATCGGAAGGCACCGATCCACGTAAAAGGCCCCATTCCAAAAACAACCCAACAGCCGTTGGCTTTCTGGATGGACCGGCAACAACCTGAACGCCGCCTCGATGTCGGTTTTTGCTAGCAGCGCCCCCGGACCCGCAGCCCGCACTAACCCCACCGCCTTATCGAATGAGGTATAAACTACGGAACACAACTCGTGATCAATCCCGTCATTTACCGACGAACCTTTGGGATACGATAAATGTTGAATCAAACGAAACTTTCCGGGCTCGCGTTTAGGGACAATACCCAAAGGGGACACAACTAAATCTTTTACCGGCGACTCCACAAATGGCCCCGACATGCGCCCCAACGAAACTTCTTTTAACAACTTTTCCGACACGACTTCCGCATGCAAGTAAGCCGATTTTAAATTCCTCCGCGTAACCGGAACCTCATAAGGAGGCGGAGGAATAACAAAACCAACACTAAACCCTTCATAAAGCAACTTAGCTGCCGCCCTATCCGGATACTCATTTAGATAAGGGGCCATCCTTTCCACCCTCACCGGCGACACCCCCTTGACCAGCCCCGTGCTGGTTCCCGGACCTCTTTTTCCGCAGACATTTTGCCGCCCCGTGTGATGCACCATTACACTCGGAGCACACGTGCTTGAACTTGCACGTGGCCCCAAACTTGCACTGGCCTTCATTGAATTGCCAGCAAAACCCCGCCTTTCCCCCGCCGCTTGGTCCACTCTGACTAGTCTGGCCTCCCTGGCCACCGCTCCCGGGAAAGGGCTGCCTAACCGGAGCCGTAACCCGTAACCAGAGAGCAATATCCTTCTGGTCCCACCGAATCGCCGGCCGAACCGCCTTCCGCTGACGGAATTGCTCATCATATCGCAGCCACGCCTGACCCCCATACGCCCTATGAGCCTCCCCAATAGCATCAAAATAACAAAATAACGCCGAACAATTTTCCGGCGCCTTTTCCCCTATCACACTAGCCAATATGGCGAACGCCTGCGACCAATTAACGAACGTCTGCGGGATAAGCCTATACCGCCGCCGTTCCTCCTCGTCCTTTTTACTCTCATCCCGCTTGCTCTTATCCAAATTGAATTTAGCCAGCGGCAAGAGAGAAAAAATTTCAACGTATTCATCTTTCCAGATCCGATCACGCACCTCCTGCTTTAAATGCGCCCCCAACGGACCCTCAAAACAAACATACACCTCCCCCCGAGCACGATCGTCCATGCGCACTCGATCGCCGTCCTTCTGTGCCTCAGTCTGCACCGACACCGCGACCGCCTCTTTAACCGCCACCACAGGACGCGCCTGCAACGATCCCACGTCCCTGGGGCCTTCCCAAACTACCGCAGGGGACACTTCCGTTACAACCGGCGCCGCGGCCCTATCAAGGCGCCCCACCAGCTCCCGTAAGCAACCCACTAAATCTGCCAAACCCGCTCCGTCGCGTCCGCCCGCGCCACTACCGGCCCCCGATGCTATGCTAGCAGCCCCCCCGCCGACACCCGACATAAAAATCGCTGGATAAGACAATAATGGAGTTATACACTCACCGGGCTGCACAGGCGCTGTGTTCCCGTCAGCCGGACCATCCTGACCTCGACGATAGACGTCCAGTTCACCTTCCTCCAGTTCTTCTCTCGCCGACGACTGTCCCTCCCAACGACATCCTCGGAAAGGGGATGAGGACGCGCTGACCGATGGGCCGGCAACCTGCCGCCCGACCGCCGGGACCCAGACTTCCGACCGGACCTGTTGCCTCGACGTCGCTGCAGATCTAGTCGTCCGTCTAGACGATCCTGACGAAGCCTGCCCCCTGGCCGGAACATCACCATGCGGGGCGGCCGTACCTTGCTCTCGACATCTTCCATCTGATGGGGGAGGGGTGACAGGGAGCCCGGCCTGCGACTCCCTGCTTACCGCCGGACCCCGTCGCGGCCTGGGATTCCTGCCAGGACGCAGGGCCTGGGAAGGGGCGGTCCTCCCAGCTGCCTGGCCTGCAGCGTCCGGGATCGGGCTCCCTCTGCGACGCCGTGTCCGCGGGACTACCTCCGGACTAAGGCGCTCTGGAGGTCGGGACCGCCGAGAGGGACGGGTCGACACAGCCTGCATCGCCGTCACCCCTGCCACCGCTCTCTGCCTGCCCAGCGCAGGAGCGGTTGTTGCCGACTCCCCCCCCGCCGCCATAGCCATGCTCGTAGGGGGGCCGGGGGAGGGGAGCCTGTCCCTTACAACAGACCCCGAACGCCGTGCCCGACGTGGCGAAACGGCGTCCGGGATCCGCGTTAATGCAGCCACGGTCTCCTCCAGCCATCCGGGACCGTGGTGCACAGCAGCGGCGCGCAGCCGCTCTAAAATCAAGGCCTCTGCCATTACTAAAAAACCGGGCAACGGGGAGCTTTGCTTAATGTGTGTTACTCCTCCCGCTGCTTCCGGCTCAATGCCGAGAAACAGCGGGAAGCGCAGTAACGGCCCCCCCGCCCCCCTTAACTCCTCCCCGTCCCTCCTTCAGCTCCTTCAACTTTCCCTGACCTCGTAACATTAACCCTTTCCCTACCAGGACGGTCATGTCGGCTTCCCTTAAGCCTGCAGCTGCGTCCAGCCTCTTCTTTCAGCCGAGCTGATAATGTATGTGTATGGGGGGGTCATGCAAGTGTCTTCTACTTCTGGTCTTGTGAAATTCCACATTGTGTCGCATTTCTGTGCCAGATTATTCAAATTAGACTAATTTTTGGCAGCCGGATTAAAGGAGATTTAGGCTGGGTTCACACGAGCATGTTACGTCCGTAAAGGACGGAACGTATTTCGGCCGCAAGTCCCGGACCGAACACAGTGCAGGGAGCCGGGCTCCTAGCATCATAGTTATGTACGATCTAGGAGTCCCTGCCTCGCTGCCAGACAACTGTCCCGTACTGTAATCATGTTTTCAGTACAGGACAGTAGTTCCACGGAGAGGCAGGGACTCCTAGCGTCGTACATAACTATGATGCTAGGAGCCCGGCTCCCTGCACTGTGTTCGGTCCGGGACTTGCGGCCGAAATACGTTCCGTCCTTTACGGACGTAACATGCTCGTGTGAATACAGCCTTACGATAGTAGCATAGGGTGCTAAATCTAAGTGTGCCATAGGGAAGTTCTTACATCTTTGTGTTCACCCATGACAGAGAAACGTCGGCTACAAGGACTGTCAGACTTCCTAACAGAGGTCGCCCGTAAGGAGTTGGAGACCTTGGACGTTCAGATACCGTCCTGCTGTGTGATTTACATCCCATTGGTAAGAAAAAAAAGGAAATGGAATAAGATAGACAGCATACTGGTGCCCATGCTTCAGGCATAATTGCACTGGAAAGAAAGTGATGGCACAGAACGGGCACAGTGTCGTGGAGGGACAAGGCGGGGTTAATTGGTACTAGGAGGACTGTAAGGTGCCCGACTCCGTAGGGTATGTTCACACGCAGTGACCAAAAATGTCTGAAAATACAGAGCTGTTTTCAGGCGAAAACAGCTCCTGATTTTCAGACGTTTTTTGAACAGCTCGCGTTTTACGATGCGTTTTTTACGGCCGTTTTTGGAGCTGTTTTTCATTGGAGTCAATGAAAAACGCCTCCAAAAACGTCCCAAGAAGTGTCCTGCACTCCTTTTGACGAGCCGTTATTTTACGCACCGTATTTTGACAGCGACGCGTAAAATAAAGGCAAGTGGGAACAGAACATCGTAAATCCCATTGCAAGCAATGGGCAGATGTTCGTAGGCGTAATGGAGCCGTTTTTTCAGGCGTAATTCAAAGCGTAAAATGCCCGAATTACGCCTGAAAACACTGAGTGTGAACATACCCATACAGTACAGTTATCAGCGCTCCCTCTAGTGACGGGCCATGCACCTGTGAGTCCATCACATGACGAGGACTGGTTTTTATTCACTAGAAATAAATAATGAAGGTTCCTATTGAATGAGAGCAAGCAGAGATCTTGAAAACCGCAAGGAATTTATACAGAAATTATATTGGAAAATGTTGGAACTTTTCATTATACAAAGAATAACGTTTATGTGCTGAAACGGTGAATTCCCCATTGATGTTATTTTGTTTGTATAAGAATAATGAAATGATTGAACTCTATATTATAAACCATGTTATCGCCTTTAGATAGGATTCCTTCTATCCATTGAGCGTCTCCCGTTCATGCAGGAGAAGTGCGACTTCCAGATTGAAGGTTTGGATTTCATGGTGAGAAGTTCGTTTCTTTTGCTTTTCGCTAATTCACAAGTTCTTGTTGTTTTTATATCATTTATGTTAGTAGATTATGAACATCATTATGTAAGACAGACAGATAGTGAACATTCAGTCATAGTCTTCTTTGTATGCTGCCCAGAATTAATACATCCATACATGTTATTGGTTCCGCCGCTATTATACGAAGGTGTAATCGCGCTTTTCTTTATCCTTGTTTTTTCACTGACCACACAAACGCCACAAAAATGCAACAAACCAAAACGCACCAAGAAAACGGCATTAAAAAATCCAGAAAAAAGCAGCTGCGTGTGAATACGGTCTTGGGCTGGTTTCATACACAGCTATTTTCTGAAAAATCCTTTCCCGTGGCGTTTTTCATAGCTATTCTTAGGCGTTTTCGGTCCAAAAACACTGCAGCTAGATGTTAGTCTATAGTAAAATATAAGGACCAGTTCGCACAGATTTTGACGCGGAAACCGCATCTGAATCAGTGCCAAAAAAAAACGCAAATCTATCTCCATTGATTTCAATGGGAGACAGAGGTGTTTTCTTCCTTGGCGGCTTTTGACCGCTCGCAGGAACAAAAAGTAGCATGCCCTTTCTTTGAGCGGTTTCCGCCTCTGGACGTCCATTGAAACCAAGGAGAGACAGGAAAAAGAGGGCTTTTTGCGGTGTTTTTTGTATTTGATTCATTAAAACAAACACCTAAAAAATATAATCCTGAAGGAATTTTGAGGCAGATTTTTCCTGCCTGACAAAAAAATCTCTGTGTGTACTTGCACTACAAACGTTTTTTTTTTTGCTTGTGGCGTTTGGTGACCCAGTTGTTGCGTTTTTTTTGTGTCAATCGGATTTTTTTAAAAATGCAGCGTGCTCCGGGTGTGGAGCTTTATCCCATAGGCTTCTCTATAGAATTTAAAAAAGGCCAGAGAATACACATACAAAAGGTAACAAAATGAAAAACGACACCAAAAATGTTTGTAAAAATCACCATAAAAAATGCTTAAAATTCATTGCGTATTGTACAAGCATTTATAAACGTAAAAAAAAAAGTGTTTAAGGCCTCCTTCACACACAGAATTTTTCTGGCAATTTAAACTGCATTAAAAAATGCTTCTAAATTGTTGGCGTTGCTGGTGGCGTTTTTTTTTTTAGCCTTTATTTATAATGGAAACCACGACACAGTGCTGGATCGGTCATACGATGGACCCCATTGACTTATACTTGGGTCATGGTGTCCTGCTCCCTGCTAGAGCGGAAGCCTCTTTTTGCAGGGGCTCTCTGCTCTGGCTGGTAGGGGGTCCCAAATGGGGTACGCCCTTCATGACGCTCCTTTGTTCTAGTAGGGCACACGGACAGGAGTTCTGCTGCTCCGGAAGTGTCATTTCAGTTTGCCCCACGATGAAGCGGGGTTTGTATATTTGCATCAAGAGTTCCGTTTTTGATTCTTATAAGATGTTTTTCTGTATATTATAGTGATAGACTTTTATAGTGATAGACTTTTATTCACATCTCATTTATCCGTGTAATATCTCAATTGTTTTGAGCAGTTTCTTTCAGACGATCGACTCCATTACAGAAGTGCACGGACCAAAGAGCTGGATACAGTACTGGGGGATCTCCATTGTGAGATAAGAGGTCAGATATGTATTAATTGTCAATAGTTTCAAAATATTTGGGAAATTTTGGAATTATTTGGACTAGTCAGTTTACAGTTACACTTTGTGCTCTATTCAGATATTGGATCCATTTTTGTCAAGCAGTGGCTGTAAACTTGTTCTAACAAACCCAGTATATGCCCACCCCTGATCATCATTTACAATTCATATACTGTATATAGAATTAAAAATAAAAAGTTGAGTCACTGTGTACATACATTACATTACTTTACATGTACTGATCCTGAGTTACATCCTGTATTATACTCCAGAGCTGTATTCACTATTCTGCTGGTGCAGTCACTGTGTACATACATTACATTACTTTACATGTACTGATCCTGAGTTACATCCTGTATTATACTCCAGAGCTGTATTCACTATTCTGCTGGTGGAGTCACTGTGTACATACATTACATTATTTATCATGTACTGATCCTGAGTTACATCCTGTATTATACCCCAGAGCTGTATTCACTATTCTGCTGGTGGAGTCACCGTGTACATTACATTACTTATCATGTACTGATCCTGAGTTACATCCTGTATTATACTCCAGAGCTGTATTCACTATTCTGCTGGTGGAGTCACCGTGTACATACATTACATTACTTATCATGTACTGATCCTGAGTTACATCCTGTATTATACCCCAGAGCTGTACTCACTATTCTGCTGGTGGAGTCACTGTGTACATTACATTACTTATCATGTACTGATCCTGAGTTACATCCTGTATTATACCCCAGAGCTGTATTCACTATTCTGCTGGTGGAGTCACCGTGTACATACATTACATTACTTATCATGTACTGATCCTGAGTTACATCCTGTATTATACTCCAGAGCTGCACTCACTATTCTGCTGGTGGAGTCACTGTGTACATACATTACATTACTTATCCTGTATTTATCCTGAGTTACATCCTGTATTATACTCCAGAGCTGCGCTCACTATTCTGCTGGTGGAGTCACTGTGTACATACATTACATTACTTATCCTGTACTGATCCGGAGTTATATCCTGTATTACACTCCAGAGCTGCACTCACTATTTTGCTGGTGGAGTCACTGTGTACATACATTACTTATCCTGTACTGATCCTGAGTTACATCCTGTATTATACTCCAGAGCTGCACTCACTATTCTGCTGGTGGAGTCACTGTGTACATACATTACTTATCCTGTACTGATCCTGAGTTACATCCTGTATTATACTCCAGAGCTGCACTCACTATTCTACTGGTGTAGTCACTGTGTACATACATTACATTACTTGTCCTGCACTGATCCTGAGTTACATCCTGTATTATACTCCAGAGCTGCACTCACTATTCTGCTGGTGGAGTCACTGTGTACATACATTACATTACTTATCCTCTACTGATCCTGAGTTACATCCTGTATTATACTCCAGAGCTGCACTCACTATTCTGCTGGTGGAGTCACTGTGTACATACATTACATTACTTATCCTGTACTGATCCTGAGTTACATCCTGTATTATACTCCAGAGCTGCACTCTCTATTCTGCTGGTGGAGTCACTGTGTACATTCATTACATGACTTATCCTGTACTGATCCTAAATTACATCCTGTATTATACAACAGAGCTGCACTCACTATTTTGCTGGTGGAGTCACTGTGTACATACATTACTTATCTTGTACTTATCCTGAGTTCGAGCCTGTATTTTACTTCAGAGCTGCATTCACAATTCTGCAGGCTGAAATCACCAAGCAATCCTTACTAGTTCACTATCTGTTCAATGCTTGGTCTAAGTATTCTCTTTACACCAGGCACTGCATAGTTCTCAAATGTAGGGAAATATAACTCCCCCTGCATTATAGGAGCTCAGCTAAGTTGTTACGGGCATGTCTGACAGCAAGTTTGTTGACTGTCTCCAGTGACGACCAGCAGAATTGTGAATGGAGTATAATATAGGCTCATGATCCGTGTAAGATGTATTTACACTTCAGAGCCTCCATCAGGGGTTTCTGTCACTTTTAACAGCAAGAATAGCGCAGCATGCAGTGCTTCTTGTGCCTTAAAAATAACAGAAACCCGTTATGGAACCGTAATGGGCTCCGCTCATTGTAAGTTAATGTGGTCCATCAGTCACCGTTTGGATCTATCATTATAAACGAAAATCATGATGCTAGTGTGAACATAGCATAAGACTGAAAGAAGAAACAATAATAAAAGGGATGTCACATTAGAACAAACCTTGTCCATATGCCCTATGAAGGCAATGGGACCTCATGCAGGAGTGCCCCTCGCTCAGGATTCCCCTCTATGAACCAAAGCGGAGAACCGCTGACAAGAACTGGCATCTTCTCTGATAGGCTCAAGCTGTCCATGTGTTACATGTAATACTACATTTCCCCTGCAGCGGCCGCAGACAACCACTTTAAGGCAATGGGGACCAAACCACAAGCGTTTCGGTGTAGTAAATATTCTTGGGTCCTCCACAGATCATGAGACCATGATAATGCATCAGTTGCAGACGTTGATCCTGGAAAGGTCGGCTGTTTTGCATGAGGTGACTGAGTATGTCGGGCAGATGGATGCTCTTCTTGCCATGGCTGTCACCGCCCGTGAGAATGGATACGTCCGTCCTTGTTATACTTCTAACAACATCATTAATATAAAGGAGGGCAGGTGAGGAGGAGTAGATCCATCGTCTCAAGGCTTCTTGTACCGGTAACACAGAACGTTGGCTTTATACTGTTTTGTTTCTTCCAGACACCCCCTTTTGGTATTTTGCTCAGGAACTTTCGTCCCAAACCCAGCCATGACTGGAGAGACAGAGAAAAGGATAAAAATTGTGACAGGACCCAACTCATGTGGGAAAAGTGTATATCTGAAACAGGTAACAGGAAACATAACGCAAGATATATATTAAATGTTTATCCAAAGTAGAGGTAGACTTTAACTCTAAAACTCTATACAAATATATACCAAGAATAAGCAGAGACATTTTAAATTCTAATTCTTTCATTTTAATTTAATAATATATTTGTAGAGGGGAGCTCTGTTTTTCTGAATTCGGATAATTCATATAATTCTAGATGCAAACAGCCACCACTAGAGGGAGCTAAATGTATATTGATTTATACAGCTAGCTTTGAACTCAATGGGGCCTGTATAAATCTGTATTCAGTGAGCTCCCCCTAGTGGTGGCTGCAGACAGCCCCCATGACAGTGCCACAGTAAGCAGGAGAAGCAGTGCTGTGTCCTCTCTTGCCACAGCCCTAATAGCATTCACGTGAACTCCCTGTATGGTAGGTAGAACGCTAACTGTGTGATCTTTAATCACAGGTGGGTCTAATTGTCTTCATGGCTATGATTGGAAGCTTTGTCCCTGCCTCTTTTGCTGAAATCGGACCCATTGATGGAATATTTACACGTTTACAGACCCGTGAATCTATTTCTCTTGGCTTGTCCACTTTCATGATTGATTTAAACCAGGTTTGTGACTCTTATTTAACTTTTTTTGTCAACTTTAATAATTTTTATTTTTAAAGAAAGGAGTAAAAAATTACATAAACAAGTAGTAGTCACATTACAGACACAGTTGCAGAGTACAGACATTAGGTACTATGTACATAATAAAAAATGGTTCAGGCTTTAGAAATATTGCTCAATGGATACCTTAATTAGTTGTTAACCTGATCAACTTTGCAAATAGTCTTGATTAAAAATCCCCTACCGTTTTGTTTATACAGCATCTACGAAGACCTATGTGTCTCCATGGCTACAGACCACAAACAAACCTTGTGTAGTCTGATCCTGCAGTCATACTCCCGTTTATCTGTCCCCTACTTCTTAATAACATCAATTCGGTAGGTTACTGAGAAGTAGGGAACAGATGGAAGGGAGTATGATTGCAGGATCAGACCACACAGGGTTTGTGTGTAGTCTGTAGCCATGGAGACACATAGATTTGTATGTTTGGAGCTGTATACACCAAATCATAGGAGATTTTAAATAAGACTATTTGCAAAATTGCTTCAGTTTTTGTTAATTTTAGGGAAGTAAAAAGAAAAAAATGGTTGCAAAGGTGGACATACCCTTTAGAAATTAAATTTTATTGACTTTAAATTTTCCTTTATGTAGGTGGCAAGAGCAGTAAATAACGCAACAGCGAATTCACTCATTTTAATAGATGAATTTGGAAAAGGAACAAATACGGTAAGCAAAATCACTGATGCTCCCTGTTGTTGCATGTATGTATAAGTGTATATATATATATATATATATATATATATATAGATGTGTCACTTGTAGTAGAGAACCTCTGTATGTCTTTCCAGGTGGACGGTCTTTCCCTTTTATCTGCCATTCTCAGACACTGGATAAAGCAGGGGTCTTCCTGCCCCCATATTTTACTTTCTACTAACTTTCACAGTCTAATACAGCTAAAAATTCTCCCGGAAAGTCCGATCGTGCATTATCAGGTGAGAACGTGCTACAATAACATTTATCAATACTGTGAGTAACAATGTATTCATTATGTCTTCATTTATTACCCACTTTTCCTGAGGCCGCTTATACACGGCCATATTACTAATGCGGAACAATAATACAGCGTCCATAGACGGTTATGGTCCTATGCCGTAGCTCTGTCTGCTCCCAATTCTGAATTCATAAGGAACTGGTAAGAAAAAAAGTAATGGCATGCGCTATTGCATGCCATATTACAGATATTCTCACAGAGGCACCATATGGAAGTACACAGAGTGCCTATGGATCCGTTATACGGCCTCCGCGTGCCCCCATGCAGCTTCCGTGCACATGTCTGTGCCATGCACATGGCCATATTACTGCTCCGTACTACTTCAGAGTTGTTCAGAGCCGTAATACGGCGACCAAAGAAATGTATGAGTCCTTTCAAACGGAGGCATATGTGGCAAACAACATAGCACCCTGCGAAAGCACACAGAGTCCTGTACCGCTCTGTACTATGGAGCCATACAGGCTCTCTGATGTGTGCATGAAGCTTTAGACCCCTTGCACACGACCATAAAAATCGTCTATAATTGCGGACCCATTCACTTCTATTGTCCATGGACAACTTCCCGTTTATTTACGGGAAGGTGTCCGGGCGGTAGAAAGCTGCCGCAAAAGATAGGACATTTCCTATCTTTACACGGACCATGCTCCCATACTTTACATGGGAGCACGACCCGCAAATGCGGATGGCTGTCCGTGATTACGGGCACGGCCGTGTGCATGGGGTCTTAGGCTAGGGCTTTACTGCAACGAGTCGAGTTAAAATCCTGGCATTACCATAACTTGCTTCCCTCAGTGTTTCCCTATGGGGGAAAAAGGTCATTTGACATGATCAAAATTCTCGCCCACAACTTATTCCCTCAAAGGGAGATTTAGAGGCTGCGCGTCATAGTCGCGGTAATCCAGTAATGGAACCCAAGTCTTAGGGCAGATTCACACGAACGTTGCGTTTTTGCGCGCGCAAACAACGCAGCGTTTTGCGAGCGCAAAAACCATTTGACAGCTGCGTGTGTCATGCGTGTCTGATGCGCGGCTGCGTGATTTTCGCGCAGCCGGCATCATAGAGATGAGGCTTGTCAACGCCCGTCACTGTCCAAGGTGCTGAAAGAGCTAAATCTTTCAGCACCCTCGACAGTGAATGCCGAACACAACAGCGAAAAACCTGTAAAAAAAAAAGATAAAGTTCCTACCTACCGAGAACTTCCCGGCCGTTGCCTTGGTGACGCGTCCTTGGTGACGCGTCCTTGGTGACGCGCCTCTCTTGACATCGGGCCCCACCTCCCTGGATGACGCGGCAGTCCAAGTGACCGCTGCAGCCTGTGATTGGCTGCAGCCTGTGCTTGGCCTGTGATTGGCTGGAGCTGTCACTTGAACTGAAGTGTCATCCCGGGAGGTCGGACTGCAGGAAGGAGACAGGAGTAATCGGTAAGTTAGAACTTCGTTTTTTTTTACAGGTTCATGTATTTTGGGATCGCAAGTCACTGTCCATGGTGCTGAAACAGTTTAACTCTTTCAGCACCATGCACAGTGAATGTCTCCCGACGTCGCGGACCGGAAATTTTTTTGCCGGGTTCGGCCAAAACGAGTTTGGCCGAACCCGGTGAAGTTAGCTTCGGTTGTCGGGGTTCACTCCGTTTGGATGCTTGGAAACAGAAAAGCACGTGGTGCTTTTCTGTTTCCATTCATCCTTTTGACAGCTGTTGCGCAAACACGCAGTTCGCACGGAAGTGCTTCCGTGCGACATGCGTGGTTTTCACGCACCCATTGACTTCAATGGGTGCGTGATGCGTGAAATACGCAGAGTTATTGAACCTGTCGCGTATTTTGCGCAGCGAACAAACGCTGCGCAAAATACACGGACTGTGTGTACTGCCCCATAGACTTCTATAGGGCATTGCGTGCCGCGCGAAAACCACGCGCCCTACACGCTGCCAAATCACGCTCGTGTGAATCCCCCCTTAATGTAACTAAAATACATCTCAATCCCCTACAAAAATCTTGTTTATCCAGTCACAGCAAAATAAATCAAAACGGGATGTGATTTGAAATGCTCGAGGCAAAGAACATACAGAACTCACAGGTCGTTGCAAGGCGTTCCACTCTTGAGCTTCCCTACATTTGCTGTACTTACTTATACTGAAGTTTGGTAAAAAAAAAAAGTTTCACATTGCAATAATTTCCTCCATATGTCCAGATTCACACAGGGTGGTTTGTTTATGCGTCTTTTTTTTAGCCAAAGCAAGGAGTGTGTACAAAAAAGACGAAAAAAATCAATCTCTCCTTTATACCAAGTAATGCTTTGGCTGAACCGTTAGTTAATATACTCAGCTGCTGCTAAGTAACCGCTGACATAGGCCCCGGGGACAACACTGACTCTCCGCACTTTTGTGGACATCCACCGTGGCCGTTGAGTTCTGGCGAATTATCGGCAATTCATCTGCAAGGGTAATGCATAGCTGCCTGAATCCTCGCAGCGGCTTTCAGATTTAAGGGTTACTCCCAATCTTAGACATGTATATCCAGGCACATCCACAGGACCAACAGCTGCAACCCGCAATCCATCTCCAGAACACGAGCTGTCCCATCTGGTGGAACGGGAGCTGGGTGACCCCTGTTCTGGAGATAGGTGCGGGTCCCATAGCTATCCATCGTAAATGCAATGGGAATACCTCTTAAAGGTATTTGCAAGAGGGATAAACCCCCATACCTGGTTTTCTATATTGTGGTCCCTCCAGTGTGTGTCTTGCATCTGTGCGGCTGGCTTCTTGCGCTATATGGGGTCCCCTTCTATGTGCTGCGGCTGCCAGCGGTGGTGTTTAGGAGCAGAGCCGTTAGTAGGGGGAAGGTAGCGTGCACAACGCCTGACACTGCTATGGAGACCTGGTTGTCATGGCAGTGGGACGCAGCACTACCTCCGGGTGGCAGCTCCTATGAGAGAGCGGCGAGCTGGGAGTGAGCAGGGTTGGTTCGGCTGGGCGCAACAAGCGATAAGTTCATGTCTCTTAAAAATTATCGAGGAGCCTGATTCGTTGCCACGAGCAACTGCTCCATTTTTCCATTTGTACTAATTTTGACAAATCTCCTTCTCTATTCTGTGCAGACTTTTGAATGGTGTCTTGATGGGGAGGAGCTCGTCTTCTTCTACCAGCTTAAAGATGGCGTTTCGGAAGTAAGTCAGGCAGCCAGGGTAGCATCCATGGCCGGCATGCCAGATCAAATCATCAGGAGGGGAGTGGAGGTAAGACACTAAATATTCTTTAAGAGTAACTAAACTTTTAAAAAACTTTTGACATGTCAGAAATTTTGATCGGTGGGGGTCCGAGCACTAAGACACCCACCAATAGCTAAAACGAAGCTGTAGAAGTGCTGGGGTGAGTGATGTGCCAAAAATTATGATCAGTGTACTCACTGCAGTATGTGATACACTCACTAATATACATTCCGGTCCCCCGTCGCGCTGATTCTGAGATTTTCATAGATTTTTATAGCGCTGTCGGGGAACCGGAAGTCTAGCTGCACAGTCTTCTTTGATGATACGACTGTTCGTCATGTACTCTATGTACTCGCTGTACTACTGCTACTGCTTATACATGGACTACAGCTGGTTTGGTCACATGACAAAGTGTCGTATCATCATCATCAAAGAGGACTGTGCAACTAGACTTCTGGTCCCCCGACAGCGCTATAAAAATCTATGAAAATCTCAGAATCAGCGCAGCGGAGGACCGGAATGTATATTAGCGAGTGTATCACATAATGCAGGGACTACACTCATAATAATTTTTTGTCCCCCGCATAACCCCTTTAAAATTGAACATTACATTAATACGTTTAAATTGATGGCGTATCCTCAGGATGGGCCGATAATTGGGTTCTGTGGGCCCAAGGGAGGCAGCCCCTTCACTTCAGTACTGACACACTTGTCCATGCAGTTTTGTCTGTTGCTGCGGCTTATCCTCCTTCACTTCAATGGGCTGAGCTGCAGTACTAGACACATCTGGATAGATCTTGATCCGGGTATCAAGGTTGATGGAGGACCTAGGGCAAAAATGTCAAATAATGTGTGAATTACACCATATCCACAGGACATGCCATAAATGTCTGATAAGTGGAGGGTCCCAGCTGGAGGTCTCCCAGCCGCTGTGGTCCTAGCTGTGGTCCTAGCCAACATTTAAAGCATATCCTGCGGACCCTTAGTGATCTAATATTAGTAAAAGCTGCATAATCACCTCTTCTCTTCTGCCACAGATAAAACGTTTATATTGCTGGAGACTTTAAATCTTTTTAAACTGCTGCTGAGAGTGTTTGGGAAGGGCTAGAGGAAACTAGGGGGTGGAAGCTGGGCAAATACCACTTTCGCCCTCTCTATAATCCAGTGCTAGTCGGATACAGCAGTGAACGGGATGCAGATCTCAAGCTAGCCCCACTGCCCCTTTATTCTGCTGATCGGTGGGGGTCTTGGGAGTGGTACCCCCACCAATCACACATTTAAGGAAAGCCACCACCCGCTTCAGAAGTCCTCATATTGACAATCGGGGGGGGGGGGGGGGGTGCATACCGCCTTAGAGAAGCAAAGGGTCCCATGTAGAACTGCATGTGTATGTGTTTTTTATGTCACCTTGATACTGCTTGAATAGCTTAGAGTTCATTGAGTATGTACGTTCGTTAGCATGCGTTTCTTACTTTTTAACCCTTCAAACAACCCTTTATGGGCATGCCATGCCATTTTATTACATTTTCACTGTTGTACCTAAGGTTTCAGAGCTGTTCCGGAGAGGACATGCCATACAGTGCCTCAATCAGGTGGCTAAACAAGAGAAAATGGACAAGTAAGTGAGATAATGGATATTGCTTCTTCAGACATTTTCTGCCACTTTTCCCCAAACTCATCAAATTTTAAAAGTGTCTCTGGTCTCCCGGGAGATCTAGTTTAGGCCACATTTATTCACCGGAGTAAGAAAAAATGGCTCATTTATGGCGCACATCTTAGTTTGCTCACAGCAGGAGTACAAGGATTTTTTTGCCTGTCTGAGAGGTCAAAATGCGGCAAATTTATTAAGAGGCGTCTGTCTCTTAATACATTTGATGCAAATCTCACTTACCCTCTGCATTCCAACTCCATATTAGCTAGCAAGTTTTGGAATGGGATTTTAAACACGTTTATATAGGTGTGATAGTCAGGTGTCCACAAACATATGGCCAGATAGTGTAGCTGTCAACTATCTGTGTCTGTCCGGATGGTAATTTAAAGGGGCTGTCTAGTTTTTAAATACTAAATTAGGGAATTATAAATTAACAGGAGGTTTTATTTTCAGGATCCACATTTAGTAGATAAAGTGGAGAGTGGCTTCGAAGAGCGTCTCCCCATCACAAGCATCCAGCACGGCTATACATTACACAGACAGCCCACTGATATCAATGAGGGCTGTGTAATGCTTAGTTTCCCCTGTGGGGGAGCTGCAGAGAAATTAAACACTTACAGGTTCCCCTACAGATTACATCGGATCACTGGGGGTCTCAACAGCAGAAGAGCCTGGGAACCTCTTGTTGTTCCCATATTAGAAAAATAAAATAATCCCCTGCTAATCATTTGGGGTGGGGGGGGGCCGGCTTGTATTAAATGACCAATTACATGTTACTGCAGGAATTAGCATTGGGTTATAAAGACGGATCTGATGGATCTAATCATTTTTCCATTGAAATAGCTACATGTAATCTACCCTTGGATTCTCCAGATAAATGGTTATTCTGCACGCTCTCTCTTTGCTATGTTTTGCTCACACTTCTTTGTTTCTCTCATCTCAGGTGTCAGAAACTGGTCTCCACTTTTCTCGGTCTAGACCTTGATGATCCGCAGACCGACCTACAAAAATATTTGTCTGATGAAGTCCTACCCTTCTCCGCAATATTCTGAACTATCATATCCTTATATTAAAAAGTTGTAGACTCACACCATAGGAAGTAGATTGTGTAAGAAGCCCCGGGACGAGCTGTAAACTGCAGCATAACGGAGTCATTAATATGTTCTCCGCCTTATTTTACTCTTAGAAACAGTTGATTAAGAAAGCAAACTGAGGGCGCCCGTATACATTAGATGAAAGTTGGCCGAACCTGTCAATTTCGGCAGGACCGCCCGACTATCTAATGTGTATGTGGGGGTCCTGACTCTTCACCGACAGCAGATATCAGGGGAAAGAATGATTGGGCGTGTTGGATTTTAACATAAAATAAGCTGCTGCATATTCTCTCTGACTTCCCTTCTCCCCATTAAAAACATATGCACAGTAATAACAGTAATAATTCTCAGTAATTTGAGACAGCCTGGTTGCTATGGAGTCACTGCTTAACAACCACAGTCTTATATATATATGTATGAGGTTGAAAGGCAGCACGTACCTAGGATCCAGTCTATCCCAGAGGTGCTCTAGGGTGCTTTGGCCCTGGGTTGAGGGCAGAGGCTTGGCAGTACTCAAGCCACACTTTATCTCTTTCTGCCATGTTAGTTATATATTTATAAAAATAAATTTGGGTGGAGTATTTATAAATAGATGAGCAGATTGTTCTGTGGTTATTGGTGCCCTAATGTTCAGTTTTTATGTCAGTCTTTCAGCATTAAAAAAAATTATTCTGAGCAAAATGAGAAATGCCTCTCGTCATTCATTCATTTATTAATCTTATGTCAGTTTGTCATCTAGTGTATACACACTGTGACACACATACACACATCACACATATACAGATGTAGCAGGCGCCAAACAAAAATTCATGGCACTCCTACGCTATTTTCGTAGCACAGTTGTCCATTCAATTAGTGTTAGAACCAACGGGCTATGTAAATAGAGGAGAGAGCCGTGGCCGTGACATACACAATGTGACACACACATACACACATGCACGCTATGACACATACACACATGCACGCTATGACACATACACACATGCACGCTATGACACATACACACATGCACGCTATGACACATACACACATGCACGCTATGACACATATACACATGAACGCTATGACACATACACACATGAACGCTATGACACATACACACATGAACGCTATGACACATACACACATGCACGCTATGACACATACACACATGCATGCTATGACACATACACACATGCACGCTATGACACATACACACATGCACGCTATGACACATACACACATGCACGCTATGACACATACACACATGCACGCTATGACACATACACACATGAACGTTATGACACATACACACATGCACGCTATGACACATACACACATGAACGCTATGACACATACACACATGAACGCTATGACACATACACACATGAACGCTATGACACATACACACATGAACGCTATGACACATACACACATGAACGCTATGACACATACACACATGCACGCTATGACACATACACACATGCACGCTATGACACATACACACATGCACGCTATGACACATACACACATGCACGCTATGACACATACACACATGCACGCTATGACACATACACACATGAACGTTATGACACATACACACATGCACGCTATGACACATACACACATGAACGCTATGACACATACACACATGAACGCTATGACACATACACACATGAACGCTATGACACATACACACATGAACGCTATGACACATACACACATGAACGCTATGACACATACACACATGAACGCTATGACACATACACACATGCACGCTATGACACATACACACATGCACGCTATGACACATACACACATGAACGCTATGACACATACACACATGAACGTTATGACACATACACACATGCACGCTATGACACATACACACATGAACGCTATGACACATACACACATGAACGCTATGACACATACACACATGAACGCTATGACACATACACACATGAACGCTATGACACATACACACATGAACGCTATGACACATACACACATGAACGCTATGACACATACACACATGCACGCTATGACACATACACACATGCACGCTATGACACATACACACATGAACGCTATGACACATACACACATGAACGCTATGACACATACACATATGAACGCTATGATACATACACACATGAACGCTATGACACATACACACATGCACGCTATGACACATACACACATGCACGCTATGACACATACACACATGCACGCTATGACACATACACACATGCACGCTATGACACATACACACATGCACGCTATGACACATACACACATGCACGCTATGACACATACACACATGCACGCTATGACACATACACACATGCACGCTATGACACATACACACATGCACGCTATGACACATATACACATGAACGCTATGACACATACACACATGAACGCTATGACACATACACACATGCACGCTATGACACATACACACATGCACGCTATGACACATACACACATGCACGCTATGACACATACACACATGCACGCTATGACACATACACACATGCACGCTATGACACATACACACATGAACGCTATGACACATACACACATGAACGCTATGACACATACACACATGAACGCTATGACACATACACACATGAACGCTATGACACATACACACATGAACGCTATGACACATACACACATGCACGCTATGACACATACACACATGCACGCTATGACACATACACACATGCACGCTATGACACATACACACATGCACGCTATGACACATACACACATGCACGCTATGACACATACACACATGAACGTTATGACACATACACACATGCACGCTATGACACATACACACATGAACGCTATGACACATACACACATGAACGCTATGACACATACACACATGAACGCTATGACACATACACACATGAACGCTATGACACATACACACATGAACGATATGACACATACACACATGCACGCTATGACACATACACACATGAACGCTATGACACATACACACATGAACGCTATGACACATACACATATGAACGCTATGATACATACACACATGAACGCTATGACACATACACACATGCACGCTATGACACATACACACATGCACGCTATGACACATACACACATGCACGCTATGACACATACACACATGCACGCTATGACACATACACACATGCACGCTATGACACATACACACATGAACGCTATGACACATACACACATGAACGCTATGACACATACACACATGAACGCTATGACACTTACACACATGAACGCTATGACACATACACACACTTACCTTCTCTGCTTGATTTCTGTTCCCGAGAGGGCTGGGCACAGCAGTACAGGACTTCTCCAGCCAGCAGTGATGTGGAGATCTGGAGATGCTGATGAAAAGTGATCATCGCTCATGTAATGTTCACCTTTCACCTGCAGATGGCAGACAGACTATTTCATGTACAACAGCCTGAGGAGGAGAGCCACTCCCAGGAGTATTGAAGGTACAAGAGTGAGGGTTTTAACCCCATAACCCCCTTCGCGTACGCCCATGTGGTGGATAAAGGAAACCTCTCTGCTCCATTCCTTGAAGGGGGAGCTAACTATTTTCTTTTTTTTGTGTGAAATCGCCCTATAGACGTTCCTGTCCTTTATCTAAAGCAACAGGTAATTTTGGATAAAAATATATAAATATTCATGTTTTTTGATGACTGATCCTGTTGATGTGAAATAACTTAAAAGCGGTTACAGGAGAAGCCAAAAAACCATTACTTGATCATATGGCCTGTAATACACAGGGATTACTGTCCCTGCCTCTACACCACTGTGTTACTTAATTCCCTCCACATAGAACAAACCTAACATGTTGAAGTTGAAAGACCTCTACATAGGCCAAAAACTGCCATATAGAATGTATTTAGGAGTCGCTGCTTTGGAGATTTGACATTCTATAACCACACAGGAGAGCTGACAGCTCCTCCATACTACACCAGACAGGAGAGCTGACAGATCCTCCATACTACACCACACAGGAGAGCTGACAGATCCTCTATACTACACCACACAGGAGAGCTGACAGATCCTCCATACTACACCACACAGGAGAGCTGACAGATCCTCTATACTACACCACACAGGAGAGCTGACAGATCCTCCATACTACACCACACAGGAGAGCTGACAGATCCTCTATATTACACCACACAGGAGAGCTGACAGATCCTCCATACTACACCACACAGGAGAGCTGACAGATCCTCTATACTACACCACACAGGAGAGCTGACAGCTCCTCTATACTACACCACACAGGAGAGCTGACAGCTCCTCTATAATACACCACACAGGAGAGCTGACAGATCCTCCATACTACATCACACAGAAGAGCTGACAGATCCTCCATACTACACCACACAGGAGAGCTGAAAGATCCTCTATACTACACCACACAGGAGAGCTGACAGATCCTCCATACTACACCACACAGGAGAACTGACAGATCCTCCATACTACACCACACAGGAGAGCTGACAGATCCTCCATACTACACCACACAGGAGAGCTGACAGATCCTCTATACTACACCACACAGTAGAGCTGACAGATCCTCTATACTACACCACACAGTAGAGCTGACAGATCCTCTATACTACACCACACAGGAGAGCTGACAGCTCCTCTATACTACACCACACAGGAGAGCTGACAGCTCCTCTATACTACACCACACAGGAGAGCTGACAGCTCCTCTATACTACACCACACAGGAGAGCTGACAGATCCTCTATACTACACCACACAGGAGAGCTGACAGCTCCTCTATACTACACCACACAGGAGAGCTGACAGATTCTCTATACTACACCACACAGGAGAACTGACAGCTCCTCTATACTCCACCACACAGGAGAGCTGACAGATCCTCTATACTACACCACACAGGAGAACTGACAGCTCTTCTATACTACACCACACAGGAGAACTGACAGCTCCTCTATACTACGCCACACAGGAGAGCTGACAGCTCCTCTATACTATACCACACAGGAGAGCTGACAGATCCTCTATACTATACCACACAGGAGAGCTGACATCTCCTATACTACATCACACAGGAGAACCGACAGCTCCTCTATACTACACCACACAGGAGAGCTGACAGCTCCTCTATACTACACCACACAGGAGAACTGACAGATCCTCTATACTACACCACACAGAAGAATTGACAGATCCTCTATACTACACCACATAGGAGAACTGACAGATCCTCTATACTACACCACACAGGAGAACTGACAGATCTTCTATACTACACCACACAGGAGAACTGACAGGTCCTCTATACTACACCACACAGGAGAACTGACAGGTCCTCTATACTACACCACACAGGAGAGCTGACAGCTCCTCTATACTACACCACACAGGAGAGCTGACAGATCCTCTATACTACACCACACAGGAGTGCTGACAGCTCCTCTATACTACACCACACAGGCGAGCTCACAGATCCTCTATACTACACCACACAGGAGAGCTGACAGATCCTCTATACTACACCACACAGGAGAGCTCACAGATCCTCTATACTATACCATACAGGAGAGCTGACAGATCCTCTATACTACACCACACAGGAGAGCTGGCAGATCCTCTATACTAGACCGCACAGGAGAGCTGAGAGCTCCTCTATACTACACCACATCACACAGGAGAGCTGACAGATCCTCTATACTACACCACACAGGAGAGCTGACATGTCCTCTATACTACACCACACAGGAGAGCTGACACATCCTCTATATTACACCACACAGGAGAGCTGACAGATCCTCCATACTACACCACACAGGAGAGCTGACAGCTCCTCTATATTACACCACACAGGAGAACTGACAGCTCCTCTATACTACACCACACAGGAGAGCTGACAGCTCCTCTATACTACACCACACAGGAGAGCTGACAGCTCCTCTATACTACACCACACAGGAGAGCTCACAGATCCTCTATACTATACCATACAGGAGAGCTGACAGATCCTCTATACTACACCACACAGGAGAGCTGGCAGATCCTCTATACTAGACCGCACAGGAGAGCTCCTCTATACTACACCACATCACACAGGAGAGCTGACAGATCCTCTATACTACACCACACAGGAGAGCTGACATGTCCTCTATACTACACCACACAGGAGAGCTGACACATCCTCTATATTACACCACACAGGAGAGCTGACAGATCCTCCATACTACACCACACAGGAGAGCTGACAGCTCCTCTATACTACACCACACAGGAGAGCTGACAGCTCCTCTATACTACACCACACAAAGAACTGACAGCTCCTCTATACTACACCACACAGGAGAGCTGACAGCTCCTCTATACTACACCACACAGGAGAACTGACAGATCCTCTATACTATACCACACAGGAGAGCTGACATCTCCTCTATACTACATCACACAGGAGAACCGACAGCTCCTCTATACTACACCACACAGGAGAGCTGACAGCTCCTCTATACTACCCCACACAGTAGAACTGACAGCTCCTCTATACTACACCACACAGGAGAGCTGACAGCTCCTCTATACTACACCACACAGGAGAGCTGACCGGTCATGGGTATGGTGGTTATAACAAGGGTAAACGAAGGTTGGATCCAGCACTAGATAAGATAAAATGGAAACTGTTTCCAAGTTTTAATGTTTCTTCTTTAAAAAGGGTCCAAAGGTTTGGAGTCCTGGTGTGCAAAAAGGAATATCAATCCAATGATGAAGCCATTCATCATTGGATTGATATTCCTTTTTGCACACCAGGACTCCAAACCTTTGGACCCTTTTTAAAGAAGAAACATTAAAACTTGGAAACAGTTTCCATTTTATCTTATCTAGCGCTGGATCCAACCTTCGTTTACCCTTGCTATCTACATATCGTGTGCCGACACGAGGACCCGTGCGCTGTCAGCGACACAAAGCATATGTGTCAGGTGAGCTGGAGGCTTCCTCCCCCCCTTCTTTTTCTACTATGGTGGTTATAAACCTGGTGTCTGCCCTAAGAGACTGAACTGATGGAACAGATATACTATTGAGCATATTATTCCCTCAAATCCATATATTTTTTAATTTAAAAAATCTGAGTTTCCCTTTAAATAAAGTAGCTGCAAAACATTTACAGTAATTCAAAATTGCATATAAATATTATTTCCAGAAAGGAAGAAAAAGAAAGGATTTCTTAGAACGGTGCAAACAAAGAGATTGTGAATCAGCTGTAGAGGTTAAAATGCCAGAAACAATGGAATCCCAGATGTTACTTGTGCTCATTGTTTAAGATATTTATGTCTTGTAATCCCCTCATCCTCCGATCAATGATACGATATGACAAATACCAGGACCAACATAAAGTACACAACATGTTTGTATCCAGTTAAAGGGAATATATAACCCACAGCCACAGGCTGTCAGGGCATGCTGGGAGTTGTAGTTTTTCAACAGCAGGGAACACTCTGATGACCAGTGATATAACCTTTATTTTGTTTATTACTGTATTTGTCTAGATTCTCGGAGGGCGTATACCTGTCTTTATTTACAGCCACGTCTTTGTTCTGCAGAAGATGATTGTTTGTCAATTACCGCTAATGGAAAGTTAGTTTCCTGGCGTACATCATGTCACCTATTATTCAAGGCCGCCTGAGGCCAGGCCCCACTCCGTTAGAGGTTTTTGACTACAACAAAACTTATCCTTACACCTCAGCCACCTGTCAAAGAGATAATTTACTAGTAAGCAATGGTAATATCTGCAATTCAGAATAACTACTTGGGTCAGTGGCTCCCTAACTTTCTAGCGACCCCACTAAGGAACCCTAACCTGTCCATAGACACAATGGGGCTCATTTACTAACATTGGCGTAGCACTGTGTACAGCACTTCAATAAGTAATTACATTGTAGCACTAGCATGCGTCATGTCCCCAACCCAGGGAATGCCAAATACAGCGAAACTACTGAACTACTCCAGGTTGTACCCTACACTACCACTTTTCCTGGAGAAAATGTTAGTAAATCAGGCACACAGAGCGTGAATTGTAAGCCATGCCACATTTTTTTCTGCCAATTATGAAAACATTTGTCTGAAAAACTTGGGCTTGGGGCTTTTAAACACAATGACGCCAAAAACCTTATGTAAATTCATAGACAAATGTGCCCCAAAATATTGGTGAAGAGACTGTAGTCGTCGTGGCTGCCGTAGGATATGGTAGTATTTTTATGTCCAATATTTTGTGCTGATGAATTTTAAAAGATATCTTTATTATTGGATCTCAATTTTTCTGATACAAAGCTCCAAGTCCCCTGCATAGCCATAGAGTTAGATAATACAATTGTGTCTGCCTGCTCTAACCTTCAAATGGGTGAAATATTTTGTACACATTTGGCAATTGTGATGCCTTTGTTTTCTGTCAACTGACATGGAAAAATATTTAATACAGTTTTCTACTTTTTGACACTACTGTCTGGATTAGTGTTTATTTTTTATACGTTATATTCGAGAGTCTGCCTTCAGCCACCACTAGAGGGAGCTTACTGCATACTGTTTTGCTATTGAGTTATAAACAGTATACAGTAAGCTCCTAAGCTCCCTCTAGTGGTGGCTGCAGGCAGACAGAATTTTATAATTTACCTCTAGGTCTAGAGAGGATATAGAGCTCTGCATAAGAAAATCTAAGCTCCGACCGCCATAGGGATATATTAATTTTTTTTAAAACAAAATTGTGTTTAAGGGAGGACATTCACTTTAAGATCCCACTGGGACAACAGGTCACCATTACAGAAAATTAAAACAAGAGTTACTGCAGCAGCCTCAGCACTGAGACTATATTTGACCAGGTCGGTGCCCCAGTTGGCTAGAAACCTGAGCAGCCTGGTGCCAGCCCTGATGTAAACACCACAGACCCCATTAAAAAGGCTCTGTCCAAATCCTCTCCCCTATAGCATTAATGAAATGGCGCTGCGTAGCCGCTCGCCAATGATATCCATATCCATGTGTGTCTCTCCAGCACCGTACTCCTGTATTAGGATGAACCTTTCACCTATTAAACCGGTCACTGTGTTTCATTCTTTGTGCTCTTATGTTTGAGTGACCCTCACATTGTGGACCGTGCCGATGATCGCTAATCCCTTCCGTGCTCACTCTGCGGCACAACCCTCTGGGCTCAGTCCTGTCACAGATTAATATCTCTTATAGCAGATGCCACATTCTAGGCACTGTTTTCAAACTGGCAGTATTATAGCATCTCCGCATAATGTACAATTACATTATATTTGTCTGCATTCCTTTATAAGGTCTCGTTCACACAGGGCAAACTGGGATTTCACCAAAAAAAGAAGAGTATGACACCCCTATACCCTCAGAGTTGTGTGGGGGGAAAAGAAGTGACAACTACTCTTATCATTTTTTATGTTTAGGGGTATAGTATTTGCTTTTTGCAGTTCTGATGCTTTTCTCCCTCCAAAACAGTTGCATTGTAATAGTCTCCCTGTAACAGTGTCAGACGCCTGCTATGACCCCAAAATTAAATTTAAAAAATAACGCTCCCCTTCTCCTTATTGCAGGGTCTGCCAAGTGACATGAGCAGCAGCAGTTATGTCGCTGCAGAGCGCTCTTCATCCAGTATAGCGGTCAGTGACTGACTCTTGCTCCGGGACAGTCATCCGGCATTGTGAGAGACTTCCCTACTCTGTCAGGTGTGAGGGAGGGTCCCCTTATTCAGCTGACTCCCAGACAACCCAGCGCAGTTGAGTAGTTAAAGAGGACCCGTCACCACATCTGACATGTCTGTTTTAGTAAATACTTGTATTCCCAATGAAATAATTGTGGAGCATGCTTTCTTAGACTTCTGTTTTATTCCATTCCTCTGCTATTCCTCCTGGAAAAGTTTAAATAAATTGACAACTGGGTACTACCATTCCCCACTGTCCAATCAGTGCTGACAGTGCCAAACTGTGTGGGGACACACCCCCTACTGGTGTCAATTTATTCATAAATTTCTAGGAGGGATAACAGAGGAACGGTACGATTCAAAGTTCAAAGAACAGATGCTCTAGGATTTTTATATTATGAGCAAAGCAAGTATTTAGTAAAACAGACATGCCAGGAGAAGTAACAGGTCTGCTTTAAATGTGACTTACAATATAGTAGAGTACTCAGAAACTGACACCATATTTCCTTACTTCATCCGAGCCGATCCCTTTCACTAGATCACTTTCCCTTTTTATGGAGCAGCATTGTTCCTCTGGCTCTTGACCATTAATCCTTGCTGCGCTGACACCGCTCGTTCCCTCCCCATAGTTTTGTTGTACAGATTAGGCACCCACAATAACAGCAGAGCCGACTGTGCACCAATGAACCCAATTAGACCCTAAGTGGATGGTAAGGTCTACTAAACCTACACATTTCCAAATTGCCCCGGAGCAAAAAATTACCTATTGTCCACCTCACTATAAATTTTCATAAAATGTCACTTTTTTTTTTTTGCTAAATAAAACTAAATGCACCCCCACCGCTAAATTTTTATTAAAAGATTACCCCGCCCTTTCGTATATCATTCTTTATAAGAGTAGCCTTGCCACTTGTTCCAAAAACTGTCTACAAATCGCAACACTGCAATGCGGTTGATACATTGTATCAGCGAAGAGATAGTGTCTGCAGTACACACCATCAATGTACAGGGGACCGGAGGGATCAATTTATTAAAAATCTAACAACAGAGCCCCCCCCCGGGCATGTTTCGCCATTATGTGGCATCCTCAGGGGTTTCTGTTTCATATATGTATCGTTCCTCAGTAAGTGTCTATTCACACTGAATTTGCAGTGTACGCTTGGCATACACGCCAGGAGAGTTCACATCACATACGGCAAACATACCCATATGTCCCTATTCCCCCGACAGGTGCCTAAAGACTGTCCATTCTGCATTCGACAAACCAGTATGTCTGTGTATAACTTATTTTAACTGTATGGAATAATGTAGTCAATTATGCTATTCCGTACAGAGGCATCTAGTAAAAAAAAAACAATGTATACTGCGCGATATATGTGTTTAACCTAGGAGCCTATGAACGATGTATGCCTATACAGTAGCATACAATGGAGGCATTCGTCGGAAGTATACGTCAGGAAATCCTCTAGATGTATACCTCCATTGTAAACTGCAAACGCAATGTGAATAGGCCCTTAAACTATATTCCCATGGCGTTTCAGCCTTCCATCGTATTTCCCAATGTATACCTCGAACGGAATACTGCGATATTTAGTAGCATACCTCGGCAATAAGCTCCCATGTTAAAGAAAACATACACCGCGTGGTATACATTTTTTTGCGGTACGCCTCTGTATAGAAAAGCGTAGTCGACTGTGCTTTTCTATACACTTAAAAAATGGTATGGCAACGTATCCAGGCTCCACAGATACAAAAAGGACACTCTTTTAGCATCCATTGTGTGAATGGAGCCCTATATATACGTTTGGGGTTTACGCCGACGCTGAATGTAGGGCTAAAACACAATATAAATAGACGCTATAGTTCCATATGGATTTCTGTCGTAAACCATATCAGTCCTTGTTGGTAATTTAGGGGAGAAAAATAGTACGTGTATGTACCTGTATAGAGGTTTTGGATCTGTATACATACATGGATGTGATTTTTCAGCCTCCATTGACTTCAGTGGAGGAAAATTGTCACCCATGTGTCCTCTGATGATATTTTTCATATGGTGACTTATGGACTACGTAGAAAATCACCTCCATACAGACACATGATATCTCACAGAGGTATGGAAAGCTCCATAGGATAATATTGCCGCTACATTACAGCTCCGTACCAGACACACCTGGGACGGAGACGTTATACGGTTGTGGATGAGATATTACTGATATTACTTGTTTCTCATAGAGTCATGATCGGTAATAGCGCATTGCAGTCCGTGGTAATACAGTGGGTAGAAGATAAAATTGTCACAGTAGACCCGCAGATTATCTGCTATGTAACACTTCAGAAGGACAGACTGTGAGATGACTGTGTATGGAGTGTGGGAAAGAAGGTGAACAACCCAAATCCTCAATCATGCCGGTCCCCGTTCTTTATAAATGTGACATATATAAAGCAGATTATAACAGAGGGATTGTTTTATCCGAAAGTATTTTATTCTATTATTACATACATTATTGCATTGTTATATGGGATTTCCATAGTGTGCAATATTTGTTATAATAGTATGCCGGTACCCTCGTAATCTAGAAGGTTGTTTATATATCTACGTAGCTCTACATTATTGTGTGCAGGCCGGGTCCCATCCGTGCTCCGTGGAAAGTTAGGACATGTCCTATCTTTCCACGGATCAGAGAGTCGGGTCCGTTTTCACGGACCTGATTCACCCGCTAAAGTGAATGGGTCTGTGGAAACTATCAGATGCCACTTGGATGCGGTCAAAAATGGCCCGGGTGGCACTCGGTTGTGTGCTACTGGCATTAGGCATTATTGGTATACCTTTTTTGTCGCCCATTGACTCCCATTATAAAAAAACGCATACCGAAAGGAATACATTTTTTTTTAGCAGGAAGCCGCTGCATTGAATAGTGTAGCCGTCTACGCCATTCAATACAGTAAAAAAAAATATGTATACCAATACAGTAACATACGCTCAACCTGCACTGCAGTGTGAATAGAGCCTTATGTAGCAGCATTTTAGTAAACGTACCCCTAATGTTCAAAGAGACCGAACTCCGATCACCATAGGGGTCTATGAAATCTAGGTCATGCAGCTGCTTTAAGGCCATCTAAATGCGGCCCTACAAAAATAATGAATATCCTTAATCATTTCCCACATAAAATGAGTCAATATAACGGAGGATAACTTATAGGTATCCTAAAATGGTACATAAAAAGTACAACTTATCCTGTAAAAAATTAGGTCTCATACAGCTAAGTCAATATATATATAAAAAATTAAATTATGATATGGGCAAAAACAAAAAAAAGGCTTCTAGTCCTTGAAAAAGTGGTGTAGTCTGGAAACCCCATTTTCTAATACCCTATTAGGGAATACTGAGTTTATAGAGCTGGGTCTGGGCCTCATGATCAGGACCCCCATCTATTAGCCAGCATGGAGAATGGCTGCAAAGAACATCTCTCACACTGGAGGACGCACAGCCCATTCATTTAATTGAAAACGGTGTAATACTTAATTTCTCCTGTGGTGGCGTTGCAGGGAAATTGAACACTTTCTGGCAGGCTCCTCCCCAGATTACAAATGATCACTGGTGGTCCTAGTAGCAAATCACCCTACATGGTGACAAAAAAGGATTGTTCGAGGTATTAAACCCTTTTAAGCCCAAAATTGTCCGTGTCCTAGGAGATTAAAGGTGTATTACAGGTTTGTAAGCATTTCAAGTGCCCTCAGTTTGCCCCATACATCAAAATATGTCAAAATTCTGTCTCTGAGCTCAAATCTTGCAGACCGCAACTGGGATTGTACCACAGTGGCACATAGATCCCATAGATCATTGTATGCAGCAAGTTCATATAGGTTTCCATATAGCGCTACATGTATACACACACATCTGAGAGCTAAGTTCTGTGGCCAAATTTAGACACATTTATAGATACATTTAGGGCAATGACATGTACGGCATGTATGGCAACCCTGTACGGCAGCACACAAAGACCCTATAGGTCTGTATAATAGCACTATCCCAGCAATATGCCATAATATTATCATATGGGAATAGCCCTTTAAATTTTGGGATGGTCATAGTCCGTTGACAACCTTGGTCCCACTCTGCATTCCGGCTGCTCTAGTTACTGTCTGCTGTCAGTATAATGTGACGGGAAACAGGATTTCATTAGGAGATAGAAAAGTTTAGGAAATATTCACGCAGATGTTCCAAATTCCACTTCTCTTTCTCTCTAGAGTCTATTCACAGAGGGTTTTCATATACTGGAAAGTTTCCCTGTGAAATCTTCCTTTTGTAATTGAACAAACAATTCCAGACGCATTTATATATAGTCTTGTCACAAACTAGTAGCTGTATGAGCGGCCTTGCATTAAATGTTACTATGTGCGGTACTATTGGTGCCACTCCCATATGTTGCACTGTCATACAATGTACAAATAACAATATCATACAGTGCCTATTCATCTGCACCGTACAGGATGGGGCACAAATAACAGTGCCATGTCGTTGTCTAAATAACAACTCTATAAAGTGCTGCCACCACACACTGCAAAAATACTATACTATACAGTGCCTAGTTAGCAGTACCACACAATGCCTAAGGAAATACCACCATACAGTGCTCAAATAATACCAACGTACAGTGACTACATAACCGTTCCATACGGAAATAATAGTAATCTATCAACAGTGCCGTCTACTGTCTGAATAATACTGTTATACGATTAATAGTAAGGTTTATGGGGGTCATAAATCTGTGTGCCAGTCTATTGGTGCCAGCAAGGATGGCTGATGCTCCATACGCAACTACATAAATCACTTGCCCTTAAAGGGGTTGTCCTGGTTTAAAAAAACATGTCTTTCTTCCAAAAACAGTGCCATGCCTGTCCACATGTTGTGTGTAGTACTGCAGCTCAGCCCTATTCACTTCAATGGAGTCAAGCTGCAATACCCAACACAACCTGTGGACAGGTGTGGCGCTATTCCTGGAAGAAAACAACCATGTTTTTCTAATGCTCAACAACCCCGTTAAGACACACCCTGCGTACGAGGCCCAAAGCCTTAGCAACTAGTCCATCCTGTCTAATGCTGCATTTGCTGCCAGTGATTGTGATTGTGACTCTCACAGTGTTACAGTATATTATGTAATTAAAGCTAAATACCGTATTCTGCACTTCTAATATACTTTGTGTTACTATTCCTTACCATTTTCAAGTGCTCTGCTTAGGGTCAATAAATGGGAAAATAATTGTTCAAAACCTGTAGAGACCTAATAAATCTCACAGCTGAGGGTTTGTTACAATTGTATCCAGTCCAGGCAATCCTCTGTGAGCTGAACAGCCTAGATTCCAATCTGATACATTTTACCTGTACTGATACATTATAGCAAACTATCAGGACAGGAGAGAGAGATGAGATTTGTACTGCTGATGTGTTTAACTCACAGATCACTGTCTAGACTGGATACAATTGTAACAAACCCTCAACTGTGAAAAGTTGTAAGTCTGTACATGTTATCAGCCTCTGGGTGTAAACGACAAGGTTAAATTCCCTTGCAGCAAGCAATGATCTTGAAATGGTGAGGAACAGAGAAACAAATTATATTAGAAACAGTAGTGTCACTAGACCCAGGCACCAGGGGCATGTGCCTGGAGTCATTTGGCCCGTGTCGCGGGCCGGTGATTGTCACTTTAATTGCATCCTAGGGATGCGGATACAATTGAAAAGTAGCAGAGAAGTCTCTAAGTAAATGAAGTCGGAGTTTTTGAGTCCTGCGGACTTGAGTAGAAGCCCGCCGGTGCAGGAGGTAGGTGCGGGTGCGATGATGGGCATTGTGGCTGACATAGGGGGTAAGCGTGGATTTGGCCCATATAGATCAATAGTACAGATGACATATGGGCGCTGGATTATGGACCTGTACATGAACCCTTAGACAATAGCATCTGTCCCCTCCGGCTTTATGACGGATTTATTCTCCCCATTGTTTTAACAGCTACTTAACCCTTTGTGTGAGAAGTATGTGGAGTATGCATTGTGTTTGCATTGTGTTTTCTCTGCCTTCAAGAAGTCAAATATTTATTACTGAGAGTCTAAAAAAAGATGCGGAAGTAGTTAGAGGAGAATGACAGGTGAATTTGGATGAATATGGGACAGAATGGACACAGAGGGACAAAGAGGGGAGTGAGACAAAGGGACAGTGAAGTAGGGGGAGGGGAGGAGAAAGGACTCAGGGACAGGGCAATGTTTCTGGTCCCGTCTGGTCCAGAGTCCCATGTGTTTAATGAGACTGTGCACATGTGACAGTCTCTAAAACCACAGGAAGCATCACAAGCTACAAAAGAGAAAGAGGTAGAGACTTAGCAAGAATCACACAGATTATGCGGGAGAGGGAGGGGGGAGAGACAGCTAACTGGCCCATAGACTGACCCAGGGACTGGGAAAGAGGAGTAAGGAGAAAGTGCGAGAGACACGCAACAACCATAGCTAATCCTGCCAGGGGGGACACAGCCAGGAACACTTCTTCTGACAGATGAAGAGACTGCAGGAGAAGGAGAGACTGTCAGAAAAGAGAGAGTGTGAGTAAGAAGAGACAGTGACAGTGCAGGGAGATGTGTGTTATAGGTTGCCAAACTGTGGGGGTACTTGCCATGTCTCTAGGAGGGTACTAGTGGAGAACAGTGTATGATCACAGCCTTGGGGGTACTTTGATGTCATTTATTTGAGTAGGGGGTGTATGGCTTAGAAACATTGGAAAATGTTGTTATAGAGGAAAGCTACCAGCTCGGAGAAGACCGGTTACAGCTTGTCACTCTTATGAGACAGGGTGATGTCCAGAATAAAGACAGTCCACAAAGGGAGGCGACCAGAGTCCTAGAGATTTAGGACAGTGTATGAAAGAAAGAATAGGATAGATAGATAGTATATGGATAGATAGATAGATAGATAGATAGATAGATAGATAGATAGATAGATAGATAGATAGATAGATAGATAGATAGATTTAGACAGTTTGGAAAGTCAACGCAGGTCCATAAATTAAAGGAAAGCTTTTTGAACAACCCCAAATCACCATGAGCACATTGTTAGTTTCCTGCCCTACCTCTCCCCTGTGCACCCCCAGCCCCTCCTCTACCAATGTTGGCCCCTCTCCCCCAGGTGCTCTGGCCCCTGGTTCCACTGCTTTTCCTTGTCCTTCCCGGGGCTTTCTCCGCAGCCTCCGGATACTATACCACATTCTGGAAGAAGAAGGTGGTGGCCAGGTGCATGTGCAGGATATTGAGGGACTTTGGGGGGCACCAAGTATTCTAGCAGGAGTCCCGCAAGCTCTTAGAGATGCAACTGCTTCAAGTGGTGGATATCTGAGTTTTCCTCGTCTGGTGAGGGGGCTTACCCAAGCGCTGAGAGCCGGAGACCCTCAAGACACAGCCACACCAAGGAAGAGAGGTGAGTCGGAGGGATCTGAGGGATCTTTCTACCATTGTCTTCATTTATCTTCTGGTATTTCTCTTAATAAATAAGAATCTAATCTTGAAGCCTCCACATCTTCTCTATCACTACCAGCCTCTCCTGCGCCTCTTCCGGGGCAGTCTCTCTGGTCTGACACTTATGTATCATAACCCTCTATAATCTGCACCATCTGTCTGGGTGTAATCTGTACATTAAGAGAAAAAGGGCTAAGCATGGAGGGATTATTACTTCATGCCATAAAAATTACTTTAACGGGGTATTAAAAGGGTTCTATACACATTGTGGGGGATTGGACTCTCACCGACGGCCTGAGAAAGTCCTAAAACTTCTGGTTAGAAATTTCTGTAAATGGTAATTTCTGAATATGAGAAACCATTTTTTTCGCAGGTGCGATGTCCGTGTGTCACCATGTGAAGCCATTGGACTCAATGACTTCTCATGGTGAGAGCTGGTTGAGTAGAAACCTTTAATGCCAGGGCTACTGTCTGCAGGGCATCAGTGGTATCATTCAACTCAAGGACCCCCACTGTCATGAGCTAAGGATATTTTGCAGTGGAGAAACCCTTTAACCTTGACATTAGCACCATGGACATATGTTATGGCAGAGTGGCTTGTTGGCGCTCCCCCTATCAACCGGGCATTTGCACCACTATCCGACTCCCCCCCAGTTGTGTCCATGTGTTATGAAACAGACCCACCGTACATTCATACAGCACTATATGGCCCCATTACCAAATCATAGTCCACCAGTAGAAAGGTCCAGACTTATGGTCAGGATAGATCAACTTAGTACACAGTATGTATGACAATGTCTCCTATATCTCCTATATCTAGTGGGCTGTTATGTGGCCGATTCTGGTTGGTCCATCTTTCCTAACTGGGCCTGGAGCTCCTGCTACTATTCTCTTCTATAAAATTCAGGAGAGGAATGAGGGCAAACAAGTGCTGTGCACTCTTCACTTAAGTTGGGGGGGGGGGCAGGTAGGGTCCCTAACGTAGGGATGTGAACTATAGGAACAAGGGTATTTTTATTTTTTATAGGGCCCCCATTTCTATTTTTACCCCCTTGTATGAACACATAAATGTATGCTTTATTTAGAATTACCCATAAAAACGATATCTCCCTCTTATCCCTACTTTTGACCCAAGTCCCTCCTTACCTCCCCTGACATGTCTATTTTATTAAATACTTGTATTAACCAGAAAATAACAATTCTGGAGTACCCCTTCTTAGAAATCTGCATTGTGCCGTTTCTCTGTTATTCCTCCAGAATATGTATGAATAAATTGACAACTGGGTGTTACCATTTCTCTTGTCAAAGGGGCGTGTCCCTACACAGTCTCTGTCAGCACTGATTGGACAGTGTCAGACTGTGCAGGGCCACACCTCCAACTGGAAACACCCAGTTCTCAATATATTCAGCAATTTCTTGGAGGAATAACAGAGGAACAGCACAATGCAGAGTTCTAAGAACATATGTTTTTTTCACGGGGAATGAAAATATTTACTAAAATAAACATGGCAGGAAAGGTGACAGCTCCTGTTTAAATGTCCCTCTTTTTGACTTGGGAAATAGATTTGCATTATTAACTTTACTATATTTCTCCAGAAACTATGTGTCTGGTTCCTAACTGTATATTTAACCCCAACTTGTAGAATATCTATCTATCTATCTATCTATCTATCTATCTATCTATCTATCTATCTATCTATCTATCTATCTATCTATCTATCTATCTATCTATCTATCTATCTATCTATCTATCTATCTAATCTGTCTGTCTATCTATCTGTTAGGGCCAGAATTATTTGGACAGTGACACAATCTTCATGATTTGGGCTCTGCTGCACCACATTGGGTTTGAAATGAAACAACTGAGATGCAATTGAAGTTTAGACTTTCAGGTTTAATTCAAGGGGTTGAACAAAAATATCCCGTGAAGCGTTTAGGAATTGCCGCCATTTTTCTACACCGCCGCCTCATTTCAGGGGCTCAAAAGTAATTGGACAAATTAACATTACCAGAAATAAAATGTTTTTTTTAAAATACTTTGTAGAGAATCCTTTGCAGGCAATGACGGCCTGAAGTCTGGAACCCATGGACATCACCACACGCTGGGTTTCCTCCTTTGTGATGCTTTGCCCGGCCTTTACTGCCGCTGTCTTCAGTAGTTTCTTGTTTGTGGCTCTTTCTGCCTTAAGTTTTGTCTTAAGCAAGTGAAATGCAGCTCGATCGGGTTGAGATCTGGTGACTCGGCCATTGCAGAATATTCCACTTCTTTGCCCTATAAACTCCTGAGTTGCTTTCACAGGATGTTTTGGGTCATTGTCCATCTGTCCTGTGAAGCGACGTCCAATCAGCCTGCTGCATTTGGTTGAATCTGAGCAGAAAGTAAATCCCTGAACACTTCAGAATTCATTCGGCTGCTTCTGTCTTCAGTCACATCATCAATAAACACTAGTGACCCAGTGCCAGGCAGCCATGCATGCCCATGCCATCACACTGCCTCCACCATGCCATCACACTGCCCCCACCATGCCATCACACTGCCCCCACCATGCCATCACACTGCCCCCACCATGCCATCACACTGCCCCCACCATGCCATCACACTGCCTCCACCATGCCATCACACTGCCCCCACCATGCCATCACACTGCCCCCACCATGCCATCACACTGCCTCCACCATGCCATCACACTGCCCCCACCATGCCATCACACTGCCTCCACCATGCCATCACACTGCCCCCCACCATGCCATCACACTGCCTCCACCATGCTATCACACTGCCCCCACCATGCCATCACACTGCCTCCACCATGCCATCACACTGCCTCCACCATGCCATCACACTGCCCCACCATGCCATCACACTGCCCCCACCATGCCATCACACTGCCTCCACCATGCCATCACACTGCCCCACCATGCCATCACACTGCCCCCACCATGCCATCACACCGCCTCCACCATGTTTTACAGAGGATGTGGTGTGCTTTGGATCATGACCCGTTCCAAGCCTTCTCCATACTTTCTTCCTCCCATCATTCTGGTCCAGGTTGATCTTAGTTTCATGCTGTTGCAGAACTGGGCGGCTTCTTTACATGTTGTTTGGTAAAGTCTATTCTGGCCTTTCTATTTTGAGGCTGATTAATGGTTTGCAACTTGTGGTGAACCCTCTGTATTTGCTCTCATGAAGTCTTCTCTTTATGGTAGACTTAGATACTGATCCACCTACTTCCAGGTGAGTGTTCTTCACTTGGGTAGATGTTGTGAAGGGGTTTTTCTTCACCATGGAAAGGATTCTGCGATCATCCCCCATTGTTGTCTTCCGTGGACGTCCAGGCCTTTTGGAGTTCACGAGATCACCAGTGCGCTCTTATTTTATCAAGAATGTACCAAACTGTTGATTTGGCCACTCCTAACATTTGTGTTATATCTCTGATGGATTTCTTCATTTTTTTCAGCCTAACGATGGTCGGTTTCACTTGCATTGAGAGCTCCTTTGACCTCATGTTGTGGGTTCACAGCAACAGCTTCCAAATGCAAATGCCACACCTAGAATCAACTTCAGACCCTTTACTTGCTTAATTGATGATGGATTAATGAGGGAATAGCCCATGCAGCCCATTAAATAACTTTAGATAGAATTGCCCAATTACCTTTGGTCAATTGAAAAAAAGGCAGCTACATATTAAAGAGCTGTAATTCCTAAACCCTTCCTCAAATTAGGATGTGAATTCCCCTCAAATTAAAGCTGAGAGTCTGCACTTTAAGCCCATATTGATTATATAATCAACTGTATATTTAACCCCAACTTGTAGAGTTGAAGAGTATCTATCTATCTATCTATCTATCTATCTATCTATCTATCTATCTATCTATCTATCTATCTATCTATCTATCTATCTATCTATCTATCTATCTATCTATCTATCTATCTATCCATCCATCTATCCATCCACACACTATGAATATTCCACTGTGGAGACCCCCGGCAAACAGCTGATTTTGCTGGGGGAAGTGGCCATTGACTGCTCATTTCCCCCTTCCCCTTCAGTGGTAACTACAGGGAAAATGTAGCATTACATGTAACGCTGACACGTTTAGTCCGCCAGAGCGATACCAGTTCTTTGCTAGCGGCTCTCCACTCTGGCTCATTGGAGGGGGTCTCTGTGGGGTTCTTGTATAACGTCTATATGCCCAACAGACCAAATGGAAATGGGTTGTCAACATGAGATATATAAATAAATAATTGTATTATTGTATAATGAAACGTTCTTTACTCTGTGTTTCAATTCGTCACCATTGTTAAGATCTCTGCTTGTTGTCAGTGAATGAAAATATTTTCTTTTCAACCAGAGGCTGAAAAAAACATATAGACCTAATCCTTTGCACAGATGAGCGTTTGCTGCAATGTCTCCATTGTAGGCAATCTTCTGCCCTAGTCATAGAATTTCTATATGTGCAGTATGTATGGATCATGTAGTGATACAATTACCGAGCTCTACATCACTGCAGTCCTAGACATGAAAATCTGTCTGTACCCGGCCCTGACGTGAACTCTTAATTTCATCAGAACAGATGCAGGTTCATAAGATGGGAACAGATGGAGAGATCAAAACATTAATTACTCAGAGAGGAATATCAAGCCTCTTATAATAAACGTCCTTCTTAAAAGAACAGCTCTCAGCCTGGTGACATGGCGGTAATAAACCACAAGTAATGCAGTCTCTCTGTCTCTCTCCCAGGATCTAAGGCTGTCACACGTTCCCAGAGCATCAACAGTGACGTCACCTCCGCGGGGCGCCTAACACGCCAGGAGCAGCGCATACGGCGCCACACGCTGACAAGTGGGATCGACTACAACACGGTACCTAGCAATGCCAAATAGTAACGCCAGTCTGTTCCCAGGGTGTAATTGTTGTCTAATCAGTGGTGAGGGGGCCCATAGCAAAAATCATACTGGGCCCCCCATTATGGTGCCAGGTTTATCCACCCAGGACACAATCCACGCCCTATCCTATCCCCTTGTGCCAATTCCCCATCCCTTTATTTGCTAACACTGCTGTTCCTCTGGGGATGAGTCCTACACAGGTTCTCACCAACCAATAGCAAAGGGAATGGGACCGACCAGGGCTGGGGCTCCTCCCCCCAAGAGCCCCATAGCAGCTGCATAACCTGTCTCTATGGTATGTACGCCCTTGTGTGTTTGTATATTGTAGCAAAAATTATTATATATATAGTACCCCTCCCCACACGCACTTTAGGGTCTATATTATGGCTCCAGACCTCGCATGGTTCTACTGATCCTTATGTAGATCCCTATCAGATATAATTTTGGTTTAGTAGAAATGTGCAGGGTCCTGGTGATACAGCTGTACTAGTGACCCTAAAATGCATCCATAATGAAATGGACCAAAGTGACATGTTGTAGCCTCGATTTGGGATTATTTCTAGTAAAATGAGTCCTCAACTCAACAACCCCTTTCCATATGTCCTATAAGAGCATATGGACGTCATAAAGAGAGAGGTCCACAAAGAGCGACTTCAGCTCTAGTGAACCTGGCCATATATGACATGGCCAGCTTTTCATCTAAATGGCTGGCAATGAGCGGCAGCTTTCCCTGGCGATGACTGTTACCACTGGAGGTCTCTAAAGCCGGACTCGTAGCGATCAACTGATCTCCGGCCCACCTTTGATCGGAAGTGGTGGCTGTATAGAGCGTGCACCCTGTCTCCTGTATTCAGTACAACCAGCCTTACTGTACAGATCCTATTGATTCTAATGTGCCCATACTAAATACAGGAGTCCAGGACACAAAGTGTGCAGTCCGCGAGGACTACGTTTCTACATGTCATGCAGCACGGACCAGTAAAAGAAGCAGAATTAACTGATTGCAGTCCTGAAGGTCTATGTGATTCCTGTCTAATTTTCTATTTGGGGATACACGTTAATAATTTAGTCCATAAAGGTGTTTCGTGGGGGAGCGCATCTCACATGGGAGCAGCTGAGAGAGCCAACTCCCTGGAGATCACTGTCGTTCAGGAGCATATGATGATGAGGATTGTAGTACTGTGCGGTTCTCGGAGGCAGTATCACACATGATGGGCTTAGATACCATGTTTTTGGAAATTCTTTGTTGGCTTCTGTATTTTAGCGCTCACTCCTTTCCGTTTTCTCATTCTTGTTTTGACCATTTTGGTCGCTCTCATCATCGAGGCCTATGAAAGGCAGGAGAGGGTGGGTGACAGGGGCTGCTGGACTGATAAAGGAGGGGTGGGAATGAGCGGTGACGAGGGAGTGTCAGCTCTGCTCGCATAACTTCTCTATTCACACGGGACTGCTGTTTGGAAGCAACAGGCGGACAAGTCTGTGCGGCTCTATCCCTGGAACAGGAGTGGGGAAGGGGGTCACTTAGGGAGACAGCATCAAAGTCTAAACCAGGCGTTGTAGGTACAGGACAGGTGTAGGCACACAGGTAATTTTAGGAGGCTCTAAATAAGAGGGGGCTACGAGGGGTATGTAAGACGGAAATAGGAGAAGAAAGAAACAAAAAGAAGTGGAGGGGAGAGAAGTTCCAATCACATGAAGTCGGAAACAGTAAATCCAGGCAGACGGGGGCTGGGAGGTGCATACAGGTATATACACCGACGCGCCTAGAACTCCTGAGGGAGTATATGCTCACACCCAGTGTTACACAGCTGCCTGGACTGTACAGAGTCGTCTAGTAACATACACGTATGCAGCCATGTATATATACTGTCACTGAGTCTACACCTGTACACACACTATACACACACACTATACACACACTATATATACACACACACACAAACACACACTATACACATACACCTGAGTGCAGGTGATACATAGAGAGATACAGACAGGCACACATAGACTTATTATTTGTTATATTACATGTGATCTTTCCTAACAACACACATTTGTATGGCTGTACAACCTGCTTACACCATCCTCATCCTCCCACTGCACAACAGCCGAGAGGCCCTGACCTTCTACCTGTGGGTGAGTCTCAGCTAATGTATGATACAGGGGTCTATCTATCTATCTATCTATCTATCTATCTATCTATCTATCTATCTATCTATCTATCTATCTATCTATCTATCTATCTATCTATCTAATATCTATCTATCTATCTATCTATCTATCTATCTATCTATCTATCTATCTATCTATCTATCTATCTATCTATCTATCTATCTATCTATCTATCTATCTATCTATCTATCATCTATCTATCTATCTATCTATCTATCTATCTATCTATCTATCTATCTATCTATCTATCTCATATCTATCTATCTATCTATCTATCTATCTATCTATCTATCTATCTATCTATCTATCTATCTATCTATCTATCTATCTATCTATCTATCTATCTATCTCATATCTATCTATCTATCTATCTATCTATCTATCTATCTATCTATCTATCTATCTATCTATCTATCTATCTATCTATCTATCTATCTATCTATCTATCTATCTATCATCTATCTATCCTCTGTTCACCCATGCTGTCAAACTCTATCTTCCTGTCAGTCCTTTCCCTGCTGGCACACGCTGTAAATCATTTAATCCGATGGGGGTTGTAATAACCCAGTATGTGGCAGATTTGTGTGCCTGATACACATACGGTTGTGACCTCTTGTAGTCGGCACACCTTGCTTGTGTTACAAAAATATATATCTTTATTGGATGGATGCCAGAGGCTACATGTGCGGCGTCGACGTTTCGGACGATAAGACCTTCGTCGGGCATTGAGCCGTGCTGGGGACTGGATCGGTGCAAAATATAATGCGTATGTAGCGCTGCTATAGTGAGTACTGGGCGGCTTACCGCTCTAGATGGGCGCTCATGTAGCCTCTGGCATCCATCCAATAAAGATATATATTTTTGTAACACAAGCAAGGTGTGCCGACTACAAATTCTTAACCTATACCCGGATTGGGACCCTACCTCGAGCACCCAAAAGAAACCAGTGCCATCTGAACACAACCACATATGTGACCTCTTGTAGTGTTATGGAGGTGTTATTGTGTTTGTGTCACCCCAGCCTTTACCTCCCTCTGTCTGATCTGACACCTTTTAACTTCTATATTTTTCCTTTACAATTCACAATAACTTTCATGTTTATTATCGTGACTGACGTATAAATGTCAACATTTCTGCACGTTACCGGTGACTGTATTTTATGGACTATAGGAGCAAATCTGTATCATGGTTAATCATCATGTCTGAGTCATGTGTTACAAGCATTACATTATTCAGTATGGATAGAATCCAAAAGTGGAATATGTGGCTTCTGATTGAATCCATATGAAAACAGCGCCGCCCTATCTGCAGCAAGGTGTTACAGCAACCAAAGAAAAAAAATTGGTTCAGAAAACCACTCAGAAATACGTCTCCCATCATGTATTATTACTGAACCTCATTGTAAAATTATCTTTAGGATGCTGTGCTGCTGAGCTGTTGTATCTAAGCCTGTCATGTGTGATACAGCACACCGCACTACACTCCCCATCGTGAGCTGAAACTGAATTTGTTATAAAATATTTTTTTGCACTTTCAAGTGTTAGTACAGTGGCCCTCCAGCTGTTAAAAAACTACAACCCCCAGCATATCTTGATGGAAACATGAGTATTTTTTTTTTTTGTGCAACAGCGGAAGGGCCACAGGTTGGAGATCAATGCTTTAGGTAATTGCCCTTAGGCTGGGAAGTGGCGTCCACAGAAAAAGGAGGACCCCATAGCAGAGATTAAACTGGGCCCCCATTATAGTGACCGGCTTTGCCACCCAGGACAGAACAGCTGGGTTTGTTTGCCCCTTCTTTCCATGACTCTTGGGCCAATTCCCCTGCAGTTCCTCTTGAAAGGAAAGTCCTTCATAGGCTCTCGCCACCGAGGAGCAGAAGACAATGGACCAACCAGGACCGGGTCCCCTTCCTCTAAGAGCCCCATTCCTCCTTGGAAAACACGATCGTGGACATCCTCATGACCATCTCAAAAAGTCACCCTGCCCACCATAGGGAAATATTGAGGTTATTTTTCAAAAATCCCATGAGTGCCACCACGTGTTTCCATGTGGCCCCAGCTTTATGTGTTATTGCCCGCTATTTGTGGTAAAATTGCTGTAAAACCCTGACGCAACGGCAGTGTTTTTTCTATAGGGTAAAATGTTACAGCAAATGTAAAGGTCAGAAGGGGTGCGCGCAACTTATTCTGTTGCTGTTTCTGGGAACAGTGGTCCTAGGAAATGTGATGTCTCCTATCAGCTAAATCATCCCTATTGGTAAGGGGAGTAATTTGTCCACGCGGGGTATATCAGGTTTCTCTGGTTATTGTTAGTACATAGACATTTCTAATCTTACAACAGTCGTCTCAGAGGCCACAACTGATACTTATCTTGGTGGATCTTATTCATTTACTAGGATGTGACTACAAGAAATAATAGGCAGCGGAAGGAAATAATTCACTGACAGAACAAGACTGTGGAATAATTACAGTATATCCAAAGCTACTGGCAAAATAACCACAGGGGCGCTGACACCGACTTCTCATGGGGCTCCTACATCCCGCAGTTCTGTCATACGTTACATATGTGGTCAGGCTATCGATCTATCTATCTATCTATCTATCTATCTATCTATCTATCTATCTATCTATCTATCTATCTATCTATCTATCTATCTATCTATCTATCTATCTATCTCATATCTATCTATCTATCTATCTATCTATCTATCTATCTATCTATCTATCTATCTATCTATCTATCTATCTATCTATCTATCTATCTATCTATCTCATATCTATCTATCTATCTATCTATCTATCTATCTATCTATCTATCTATCTATCTATCTATCTATCTATCTATCTATCTATCTATCTATCTATCTATCTATCTATCTATCTATCATCTATCTCATATCTCTCTATCCATCCATCCATCCATCTATCTATCCATCTATCTCTTACATGCGCCAAGTATTCAGTAACGCCCATTTTTAAAACAAATTTGCATAAATGTGACCATTTATGTGGCCCCATTCTCTGGACTTCCCATCAGAATCGGGACTGTCACCTAGCACCCTATATATTTATCCATCCATTAAATTAAACCTCTGAGGGGCTCAATAGCTCTACATAACCCCACAGCCCATTGGTTCTGGAAATAGTTGGTGGTAACGCAGTCATCAATTTGATATTCTGATGTGAACCTTGTCAGGATAGAAGATCCTTTTTGTCTGGATGGTTTCTGAATTGTAACTTTATAGCTCAGAATTAATAAAACGATTGCAGAGTTGAGTAGGACTATGTACGGTCACTTCTTCCACCTCGGTACCTGCACATCCGTTCTGCTTTGGACCCTCTTGGTAGAACATTCCTGCGCTGCTCCTTCACTCCCCGCCCCGCAATGTCACGAGAAGCTGTGAAAACTCTCTATTTTTTCCTACAGCTGCGTCGCATGAAAGAATTGGAGCAGGAACGAGACGCTCTTCTAGACGGTGTCCAACTGGTGGAGAGGGCGCGAGAATGGTACAGGGAGCGGTTACAGAAATCCGAGCAGCAGAGGGACTGGCAGGGCACCCCGGTATGGGGAGCGCCACTTACGTTTTTGTGTTGACGCGATGAATTCTGTCCTTGGTTCCTCATCCATTACATCATGTCCTTCACTCTGTGCCCTCGTTCGTAGTGTATAGAAGTTTCCCTGTGCTACAACTATTTCTGTGCCCCCCGTAGACCTCATCCCTAGTGAATGTTCTACGGACTTCATACCATGTAAACTTAATACAATGCTGTTTCTTATTCTTAGGACCAGGCCCCACCACCTCCACTCCTTGGCTCCACGCTTTTGGTGCAGATCCAAGAAGTAAATAGATTCTTGAGTGGCCTCATCTCATCTTCCGAAAAGGTGCCAGCTCCCTTAAAGGGGTTGTCCAGTTTTATGTAAATAAATTCCCATCTTGCACATTTATGGCATATGCCCAGGATATACCATAAATGTGTGATTGGTGCCGGTTCCACCTCTCGGACCCTCCCGGAAAGACCCGAGCAAACGACTGCGGTAGCATTCTCCCGATATTTGAGGGTACCAGGGGTGAAATTCTTAATGTGTAAGATGTGAATACCCCTTTAAATCAGAATTACAGTTGAGATCTAACGTACCTGTTATTCATGGTATCTACCCAATTAGGTCAGAACTATGATCAGAAACTACAACTGCATGATAGTCTGTGGTAGTCTGAAACACACCTCTTGAATCATCAGAAGCCCAGGCTGCTACTCTATCACTCCCCCATGCTTTACACTGCAGCTCTGTGTGCTCACATTGGTTGCTGTTTACAAGCATGGGTCCAGCAGGAGGTAACAGTAATAGAGTGTGTGGAGAGGGTTTCCTTACAGTGAGTGTAAAATGATTAAAAATACCTGTCCTGACCTGGTCCTTCTTACACAGCTGCAGTTTGTTACACTGTATCAGTCTGTACAAATCTGTCTCCGGTCTGGGACGTCAGGCTGATACATTGTAACAAATCTATACATAAACTAGACACATAGGAAGTAGCCCTGTAGTCTGGACCTGGCAAAGCCAGTGTAGTTGTTGCTGCTACTTTTATAGTATTTTTTCATGACATTGGTTGTATCATCTTTGTATATTAGGAAAATCGGAGACAGTCCCCCTACTCAACAAAGCCCCCTGATACCATCACCACACTAAAGTACCAGAACCAGCTGCTCACCAGGGTAAGTAAGAGATGAGCAGAGACGCAAGGATATTCATATACAGGTTTACCCTGCTATAGAGTTGATTAACCCCTTAAGTCCCTGTTCACACTGAGTTTTTTGCCGCAGTTTTTGATGCGGAAACCGTGTCCGAAACGGCGCCAAAAAACTGCTAAAATCGCCTCCCATTGATTTCAACGGGAGGCGGAGGCGTTTATTTCCTGCGAGTGGTAAAAACTGCTCGTGGGGAAAAAGAAGCGTCATGCCCTTTCTTCAGGCGTTTTCTATTTTGATATGACCTGCCCTATTTTGGGTCACTCGCGGCTTTTCGTATGATTGACTGGGGTGGTGGGGGTTATTATTTTTCATTATCATTTATCAAAAAAAATTATATTTATCTTTTTATGATGTGCCCCCAAAAAGGGCGTTAAAGACCTTCAGGGAACTTAATTGTTTTACAGATTTTTTTTTTACATGACTTCCCCATAACTGGAGCGACTATAGTCCATGTTACGGGGGACAATCGTCACTATCACGGCAATGCTGGATCTGAGTCAACGATTGTTCCCATGGTCCCATTATGTCTAAAATGTTCGTAACCCTTTATGGTTTGGCCCAATGCAAAGTATTTGGTCTTCACTTCTGTAGATAATACTCAGTAGTCACATCTCTGTCATCTCTGTGTCCTTACAGGAGCTCTCCATGCAGAATGAAAGGATATGGAAGCTGCAGAGAGAGAATGAGGCTTTATACAGAGAGCTGGAGGAGCGTCATGTACACCGAGCAACCTTTATCTGACACCGGACGTGTATAGGACCACTGACGGGGTGACTGCGAGGACGTGTCCATTCATGGTGGCCCTTAGCCGCCCGTCTACAGTGAAGCACCCTGTCCTCCGGCCATCAGGTTATATAGCAGAGCATCTTTCACAGCACTGGACCATATACTGCGTGTTATTAATATTGGCCTGCAGAGCATCTCTTCCTGTCTGACATGAACCCTGCAGAATGTGTCAATGACGACAGAGACCCGCTCAGCGTTACAGCTCTAAATGAGACGATCTGAATAGAGGATTGATTGGTTTCGCGGCTGCCGGATATAACAATGACCAGTTGTCCGCAGAGTATCGCTCCCTACCTCGCAAGAGATGCTCAGCAGCAATGTACACAGAACAAGAGACTGCGATAATGGGGCCCTCCATAGGGTTATGTATAGTTAATGTATGGTCCATACACTACAATATGGGATCTCAATAAAGACGATATAGTCGTGGTGACAACACAGCCCAGTATGGCTTCATCTTATGAGTCCCATCACCACTTTGACACTTATTTGACCACCACTTCCAGTAACCGGAGTCTCGTTCCACAAAGATTTCCGCCATTTTGTAGCCATATGGATTAGATGTGTTGCGTTTCACAACTATGAAGACTTGGGAGTGTTCCACTCGGCGCAGAGATCGCGGCACCATCTATAATGTAGATATAAGGGAGCTGTACTGTAGATAGAGTTGTGTCTTTTATCGTCCTCTTATTCCGCTAACTCGTGATTTAATATTTGCGGTTTCCCACATAAACCAAATTGCACCTTTAAATAAATATCCATATGGTGGTAAATGGTCGATTCCCATGGCTGATCCTATACGGATGTGTTAGAGAACTGCATCAATAGCGTTTACCTCAGGGTCCATGTACATGACACAGCCACATGCCGATAAGACGGTACGAAGAGTCCCTATGGTCCCATGCACTCCATCTGCCAATGCATGGTGCCTCTGTGGGGACGGGGTCCTGGGTGGTATACGGCCCTGGCAGGTTTATCGCGGAAGAGATAGAATGGAGACAGAGCACGAAGCATCAAAAATGTTACAACACGTCCTGCCGCAGCAGACCAATGAACCCTTCACAATATCAGACAGTTACAAATGGCTGTTGATATTTGGCTGCCTCGCACTTTCACCGGACAGAGTCAGGGGCGCTCCACCCTGATGCAGTGGATATCCGGTAAATTCAGGCCTACTAGGCCGCACCTTGCTGCACTGTCTCACATGGGGAGGCTCCCGCCTGTCACCCGCAGTCCGCTCCATGACCCACGGACTACGGTTCACTGTCTTGTGGTGGTCACACCACGCGCAGTCTCAGCTCACTTTCCAGCACTTCTCGCAGCCGTTTTCCTTCTCTCGTTCGTTAGCCAGGTTCCTCCTCTTCCACCCGAGGACTGAACACTCACTGGCCTTTTATACCAGCAGCGCCACCTGCAGCATCAGGATGTGGCGTAGCCACGCTGCGTCATCCTGGCGTTATCATGGTGCGGCAAACTAAGATGGCGTCCAAAGAAGCCTAAGACAAAGCGAGCCAACCATCATCTGCCGAACCGGTACAAATAAATATAACGTTACAGTGCAATAAAAGCAGCACAAAATAACACAACATGTCTTCTGTCTGGTACACCGCACCAGGGCAAGAAAAACGCATAAACACCACGCATTAAAGGCACAGTGCACAATATTAGGCGCCGTTACTGCTCACATAAATATTAAAAAGGCAACGTTATCTTTAAGGATTGGGGGTTCTCCCCCGCACTTTCACACCTCCATGCAGCATTGTATTTAATGCAAATACAAAGAATCATGTAAGTCCCAGACTGTCAGGTGCCACGAACAACCAATCAGATTCCTGGGGTTCTTTACAATATAAGGCTGTGTTCACACTGGGAATTATGGCCAAAAAAACACACCAAATTGTGATGCAGTTTTTCGGCCAGATTGTCCCCTGCGGAATGCTGCACATAAAAAAAAACTGTCATACTTATGTAGCCATGGTGAAGCGTCCCTCTGCCGTCCTGCAGGCTGGCCCCCTGGAATGACGTTTCATCTCATGTACCCGCTGCAGCCTGTGATTGGCCGGCCTGGACCAAGAAGCATAGAGATCTGGGTAAGTATAAGCGATTTTTCACAACATCTGCTATTTGTTCCGGGTTTTACCTTCCCATTGAATACAATGGGGAAACCCTGCAACAAAAAAGCAGCAATTACGTAGAGTTATCTTCTAGAAGCAATGCTTACAATAGCAGCCTACATATGTAGTCCGATGGATTTCTTTTCTTCAATTTTTTTTTTTCTTGAAATGCCACCTTTTGCCACTAGATGGAGAATATAGAACCCTTTGCAGTGGTTTTATGAATTGTGATGATATACCGCCACCCAGTGGCACATTCAAGGGCCTACAGGATCCTAAACAACCATGAATAAAGAATAGATGTTACCAAAAATATGACTTCTTCTAATGTTTATAACTGCGTGTAATAAAGAGGATACAGAACGTTTCCCCCCTACATTGCTGGTTGGAGCTGCCGCTTTAATGTCGCGAGGTTGTTCTTGGTTATGACACAAGATACTACAGGATTTACCAGATCCCTCCTGACTGCAGGGAGTTTTGGTGGATTCTCCTGGAAAGTGATCTCCTCCATGATCTTTGTGATGAGGTGGTCCAGGTTCTCTGTCCCCTGTCAGTGATTGTTAGTACATTGGGATGTTCCAACCCCGGTCTCTACCACCGTCACCGGATGCCAGATCGGGGATGGACGTACCATATGGGCAACCTGTGGAGCTGCACAGGGGCCTAGTACCTATGGAGGACCAATGACATCTTAAATTGCCTCTAAGGGACTGAGCTAATGGCAGTGGCTCACAATTATTGTTGGAATGCTAGAGAGATGTAAGGGATTGCTCTAACCCTTGCCATAACTCCCAATATTTCCATCCCTATTTTCCGGACACTTTTAAACCGTGCCCCATCGATCAAGAACACCCAAAATACAGCCCAAGTTTGCCCACTTTTATGCAAATTGCACGTTAGACCCATCTGTGGCACAATCCCACGAAAAACTGGACAGTTGGGAGATATGCCCTAATGTAACTTTGGCTAATGTGGCTATTACCACTATTATCCCCCTTGTTACTGTTTGTATGTAGCCTAATGCTTAAAGGAATTGTCCAGTTTCAGCAAATTAATGTCATTGTTTGTATAATTAAATGTTATATAATATTCCAATATTCTTTCTGTTTTGATTTCTCACGGTTTTCAAGATCTCTGCTGTTATTATTCAGTAGGAACATTCATTGTTTGCTTCCAATGTATAAAATTCTGTCCATGGTCATGTGATGGACACACGGGTGCACGGGTCGTTACATTTACAGTATGTGTATGAGAGAGAATCTGGTTGCCCTGCGGCCTATGGAATTAGCCTTTTCATCTGAGTGTGGCAGAGCGAGCGGACTGTGGGCAAGAGGTACTATAATAAGGTGAAGTGAGCTCTTCCGCCTCCTGCGCGCCAGGGTGGATGTTTACGAGTTACTGCTGCTGTTGTTTTTATTGAGTGGTCCTTATATGTTACCCAAATCTATGAGGACTCGGACTGTGTTTGCCATTCTGCGGCATGGGGTCCGTTCACTTTTGATGGATTAAGCGTATGCGACATTTCCGCTGCACGTCGCGGCCGAGGGTGAATGATGAGGTAGTGGAGTAGCTGCCACTCTGACCCACGGAGGTGCAAAGTGATTCCCCACAAAGTGACTGGTGCCTCCCCGCGGCAGGTGCATGGATGGGGCAAGGCTGTGGTAGAGGGTAGCCTCTCAGAGACTCATAATGGCACAGTAGGACAGGCTGCAGTCACTTTAGCGCAGAACGACATGGTGGCGACTACTATGGAGGTTGAGATCCATGATCCCAGCTCGAGCCCCGCTTCGTTTAATCCTGCCACTTGATTTCAGTTAAAATCTGTTGGAAACTGCAACAATCTGTTATCAGCACCCGTTACATGCCCTCAGAAAAGAAGAGGCTGGACGCAGCCTGCAGGGCTTAAGGGGAAGCCTCCATGACCTCCCTGGTAGGGAAAGGGTTAATAGGTAAGGGAGAGTTGGAGGGAGAGTTAGGAGGAGGTGGAGGAGGGACAAGGAGGAGTCAGGGGGCCGTTCCTGAGCTTCCCGCTGTTTTCGGCATTGAGCCGGAAGCAGCGGGAGAAGTAACACAGGGAGAGACAAGCTCCCCGTTGCCCGCGCTACTCCCTATGTCGGAGGCATTATTATTAGAGCGGCTGCGCGCCGCTGCTGTGCACCACGGTCCCGGATGGCTGGAGGAGACCGTGGCTGCATTAACTAGGATCCCGGACGCCGTTTCGCCACGTCGGGCCCGGCGTTCGGGGTCTGTTGCAGAGGACAGGCTCCCCTCCCCCGGCCCCCTTCCTAGCCTTACTATGGCGGCGGGGGGGGAGTCGGCAACAACCGCTCCTGATCGGAGCAGGCAGAGAGCGTTGCCGGGGGTGACGGCGAATCAGGCCGGGTCGACCCGTCCCTCCCGGCGGTCCCGACCTCCAGAGCGCCTCAGTCCTGAGGCAGTCCCGGGGACACGGCGTCGCAGAGGGAGCCCGATCTCGGACGCTGCAGGCCAGGCAGCTGGGAGGACCGCCCCTTCCCAGGCCCTGCGTCCTGGCAGGAATCCCAAGCCGCGACGGGGTCCGGCGGTATGCAGGGAGTCGCAGGCCGGGCTCCCTGTCACCCCTCCCCCATCGGATGGAAGATTCGGAGGACAAGGTACGGCCGCCCCGCCTGGTGATGTTCCGGCCAGGGGGCAGGCTTCTTCAGGATCATCAAGACGGACGCCTAGATCTACAGCGACGTCGAGGCAACAGGTCCGGTCGGAAGTCTGGGTTCCAGCGGTCGGGCGGCAGGTTGCCGGCCCATCGGTCAGCTCTTCATCATCTCCGTTCCGAAGATGTCGGTGGGATGGCCAGTCGTCTGCGAGAGAGGAGCTGGAGGAAGGTGAACTGGACGCGTATCGTCGAGGTCAGGATGGTCCGGCTGACGGGAACACAGCGCCTGTGCAGCCCGGTGAGTGTATAACTCCATCATTGTCATATCCAGCGATTTTTATGTCGGGTGTCGGCGGGGGGGTTGCTAGCGTCGCATCGGTGGCCGGTAGTGGCGCGGGCGGGCGTGATGGCGCGGGTCTGGCAGATTTAGTGGGTTGCTTGAGAGAGCTGGTCGGGCGCCTAGATAGGGCGGTGGCGCCGGTAGTCACGGAAGTGTCCCCGGCGGTAGTTTGGGAGGGTCCCAGGGACGTGGGATTGTTACAAGCGCGGCCCGTGACGGCGGTTAGAGAGGCGGTCGCGGTGTCGGTACAGACCGAGGCGCAAAAAGATGGCGATCGGGTGCGTATTGATGATCGTGCTCGTGGGGAGGTGTATGTTTGTTTCGAAGGTCCGTTGGGGGTGCATTTAAAGCAGGAGGTGCGTGAGCGGATCTGGAAGGACGAATATGTTGAGATTTTTTCTCTCTTGCCGCTCGCTAAATTTAATTTAGATGAGAGCAAGCGGGACGAGAGTAAAAAGGACGAGGAGGAACGGAGGCGGTATAGGCTTATCCCGCAGACGTTCGTTAATTGGTCGCAGGCGTTCGCCATATTAGCCAGTGTGATAGGGGAAAAGGCGCCGGAAAATTGTTCGGTGTTGTTTTGTTATTTTGATGCCATTGGGGAGGCTCATAGGGCGTATGGGGGTCAGGCGTGGCTGCGATACGATGAGCAATTCCGTCAGCGGAAAGCGGTTCAGCCGGCGATTCGGTGGGACCAGAAGGATATTGCTCTCTGGTTACGGGTTACGGCTCCGGTTAGGCAGTCCTTTCCCGGGAGCGCCGGCCAAGGAGGCCAGTCTAGTCAGGTTGGACAAGGCGGCGGGGGAAAGGCGGGGTTTTGCTGGCAATTTAATGAAGGCCAGTGTAAGTTCGGGGCCACGTGCAAGTTCAAGCACGTGTGTTCCGAGTGTAATGGTGCATCACATGGGGCGGCAAAATGTATGCGAAAAAAGAGGTCAGGGAACCAGTCCTCCGCGGCTGGTCAAGGGGGTGTCACCGGTGAGGGTGGAAAAGATGGCCCCTTATCTAAATGAGTATCCGGATAGGGCGGCGGCTAAGTTGCTTTACGAGGGGTTTTGTGTTGGTTTCGTTATCCCTCCGCCTCCTTATGAGGTCCCGGTTACGCGGAGGAATTTAAAATCGGCTTACTTGCATGCCAAGGTCGTGTCGGACAAATTGTTAAAAGAAGTTTCGTTGGGTCGCATGTCGGGGCCTTTTGTTGATTCGCCAGTAAAAGATTTAGTTGTGTCCCCGTTGGGTATTGTTCCTAAGCGCGAGCCCGGAAAATTTCGTTTAATTCAACACTTATCGTATCCCAAGGGTTCGTCGGTGAATGACGGGATAGATCACGAGTTGTGCTCCGTAGTTTATACCTCATTCGATAAGGCGGTGGGTTTAGTGCGGGCTGCGGGTCCGGGCACGCTGCTAGCAAAAACCGACATCGAGGCGGCGTTCAGGTTGTTGCCAGTTCATCCAGAAAGCCAACGGCTGTTGGGCTGTTTTTGGAATGGGGCTTTTTACGTGGATCGGTGCCTTCCGATGGGGTGTTCCCTTTCTTGTGCATACTTGGAGGCGTTTAGTAGCTTCGTGGAGTGGGTAACGAGGGGAGTATCCGGGGTCGACTCGTTGATCCATTACTTAGATGATTTCTTGTGCGTTGGGCCGGGGGGGGTTCGCCGGTTTGCGGTAATTTGCTTTATGCACTACAGAAGGTGGCGAGGGATTTTGGGATCCCTTTGGCGCCAGAAAAAACGGAGGGCCCGGTAGCGACGATTTGTTTTTTGGGAATTGAAATAGATTCGGTGGCAATGGAGTGTCGTCTCCCTGCGGATAAGCTGGGTGCTTTGAGGCTGGAGGTACGGCGGGCTTGTAGACTGAAGAAAATGACGCTGCGGGAGCTTCAGTCGCTGCTGGGGAAGTTGAATTTCGCCTGCCGGATTATGCCAATGGGGAGGGTGTTTGGTAGACGGTTGGCGGCGGCAACGGCGGGAGTGCGTGCGCCGCATCATTTTGTGCGGCTCAAGGAGGAGCACCGAGCTGATCTTCAGGTTTGGGATGACTTCTTGGGCCAGTACAATGGTCGCTCGCTGTGGATGGCCCCAGCGCAGGATACGAGTGATTTGAATATTTTTACGGATGCGGCTGGGGCGGGTGGTTTTGGGGCTTACGGGGGAGGTCCGTGGTGCGCAGTTCAATGGCCGGCTAGTTGGGTGTCCAGTGGACTCACGCGGAATCTGGCCCTGCTCGAGCTGTTCCCCATCGTGGTGGCGGCGACCATTTGGGGGGACAGGCTCAGGGATAAGAAGGTCCGTTTTTACTGCGACAACATGCTGGCCATTAATAACATCACGGCGTCCTCTCCTCCGGTAGTTCAATTGTTGCGACATTTAGTGTTGGTGTGTTTGTCGTTGAACGCGTGGGTGGTGGCGGTGCATGTGCCGGGAGTACGGAATTGTATCGCTGATGCTCTTTCTCGCTCGCAGTGGGACCGGTTTCGGCAATTGGCACCGGGAGCGGAACGTCTCGGTTTGGCTTGTCCGGAACATCTTTGGGATCTGGTCTCGGTCCCGTAGAACAACTGGTACAAAGGTCTTTGGCGCGCACGACGTGGAGTGCTTATTCTGCTTGTTGGAGGCAGTGGGAGGAGTGGGTAAGAGAGTTGGGTGACGTCAATACGGATAGAGACAGGTTGGTGGCACTTTTGTACTGGTTAGGGGACGCCTGGGAGGCGGGGTTTTCAGTGGCAAAGGTGAACCGGTTCATATCTGCGGTGGCGTTTGGTTTTAAGTTGCGAGGCTTTCAGGATGTATCTAAGGAATTTCTGGTGCTACAGGCTTTGAAGGGGTTGCGCCGAGGTAGAGTGGAGGCGGATAGTAGAAGGCCTCTGTCGTTTGCTTTGCTTAGCTCGTTGGGCGGTTCATTAGCATCGGTCTGTCGTTCTTCAGACGAAAGGGATTTGTTTCGGTTAGCTTTTTCGTTAGCGTTCTTTGGGGCATTTAGAATAGGTGAGTTGGTGTCGCCAAGTACCAAACGGGCAGGGGGGCTGAGATCTGGGGAAGTGAGCTTATTCGCTGATCGGCTGGAGGTATGGTTGCGTCGGTCAAAAACTGACCAATTAGGGAGGGGTAAGCTGATAGTTTTGTTCGCCCTCCCGGGGTCGGTTATGTGCCCAGTTGAGTGCATGCAGGGTTTTAAGCCGCGAGCGGGGTCTCCAGATTTGCCTTTGTTACGTCATGTGGACGGGTCGTTTTTGTCCAGGTTTCAGTTTGGAGCTGTATTTAAAAAATGTCTGACGGCGGTTGGTGTCGCGGCAGGGTCATATTCATCTCATTCCTTCAGGATTGGCGCAGCAACTGAAGCGGGGCGCTGGGGGTTGGATGATGAAGGGGTTCGGCGCATTGGTCGTTGGGAGTCCAACAGATTTAAGTCCTATGTCCGCCCCCATTTGTTATGAGGTTTGTTGTTAACGCTTAAGAAATGTTTTGTATGATGGTGTCTAATTGTTTTTCTGTTTCAGATTCGCCTCCGTGTTTGGTGTGGTCGCCAGTTGCGCATTCCGCGACAGGATGCGGTTGTGCATTGGCTGGGATTTAGAGGTATGTTATGGAGCAGGGTGTTGGCGGAATTCCAGACATACGCCCGGCTTGATAGGGTTCCGGAGGTCTTAGTGTTGCACGTGGGTGGGAATGACTTAGGAGTCCGCCCCTTTCGGGAGTTGGTGCGGGACATCAAACACGATATGTTGTGTTTGTGGGTTTCTTATCCCAAGTTGGTGATAGTGTGGTCGGACATAGTCCCGAGGAAACATTGGCGGTTGGCTAGGTCGGTGGAGAGAGTCAATAAGGCTCGCATTAAAGTTAATCGGGCGGTGTCCCGTTTTGTAGCAAAAAACGGGGGCATTTGCGTGCGGCACAGGGATTTGGAGTCAGGAGTGGGGAACTTCTGGAGGAGTGATGGGGTTCATCTGACCGAGGTTGGCATTGATCTTTGGAGCTTGGCGATAGCAGAAGGAATAGAAAGGGCGGTGGTGGTGTGGCGGGAACTCACAGGCTTAAGGTGGTCAAGGCCTGTTTCGCTGTGGCGGGGGGAGTCCTTGAGGCCAGTCAGTACAAAATGGTGGGGGGGTCGCATCGGGGGTATGCGTCCCCCAAAAAAGGTACATGGTTGAAGACTTCATCGGGTGTTATCCCTTTGAAGTGGTCTTCTGGTGGAAGGTATATCACTTGAAGGCTTCATCGGGTGTTATCCCTTTGAAGTGGACTTCTAGTGGTCGGTATATCACTTGAGGGCTTCATCGGGTGTTATCCCTTTGAAGTGGACTTCTAGTGGTTGGAGCCATCTGCAGAGGTGAACGGTGCTTCCGAGCTGGTTTACGGCTGGAGGTAATTGGTGGTTTGCAGATGGCTAACTCGGTGTGTTCTTAAAAAAGGAATATCTGAAAGGGCTTCAAGGACTTCCTCTGCTCGGGTTAATGTTAACGTTAAAATTGTTATTTACGATTCTGACCCATGTTGGGTCATGTGAATTATTAGGAGGAATTCTCTGGTGGATTCCTAACTAGTTATCCGAATGTTTCGGATTTAAATTGTTTTTATAAAACTGTGAAATTAATAAACGGCTGCTGTGGCCATTTCACATCCAACCTCGGTGTCACGTGTCTTTCCTAAAGGTGGGGGTGGAGGGATAGGATGGGTAAGGGAAGGTTCATTAACACACGACTCTACTTAGGCAGGTCATGACTTTTGGAGTGTGGCCAGTGGCAATGTGCTTTACACCCCTCCAGCCACCACTTGGCATTGTGAATGGTGATCATAAGCTTGTGTGCAGCCACCATAGAAACCCATTTCATGAAGCTCCGGACGCAGAGTTCTGGTGCTGATGTCACTTGCAGAGGTAGTGTGGATCTCTGTAGTGATTCATAAAATAGAGGATAGGAGATTCTTACGCACCATGTGCTTCAGCACTCGAAGAGTTTTCGCAGTCTACCGTTTTGTGGCTCAGCTGTTGTTACCACTAGTCACTTTCACATCACAATAATAACACTTACAGGTGACCGGGGCATATGTAGAAGGTAATAATATCACTTACATGTAACCGGGCAGATCTAGCAGATAATAATAGCACTAACAGGTGGCCGGGGCAGCTCTAGCAGATAATAATAGCACTAACATGTGACCGGGGCAGATAATAATAGCACTTACAGGTGACTGGGCAGATCTAACAGATAATAATAGCACTTACAGGTGACTGGGCAGATCTAGCAGATAATAACACTTACAATTGACAGAGGCAGATCTAGCAGATAATAACACTTACAGGTGACCGATACAGATATAGTAGATAATAATAGCACTTACAGGTGAATGGGCAGATATAGCAGATAATAATAGCACTAACAAGTGACCGGGGCAGATCTAGCAGATAATAACACTTACAAATGACCAGGGCAGATTTAGCAGATAATAGCACTTACAGATGACTGCGCAGATCTAGCAGATAATAGCACTTACAGGTGACTGGGCAGATCCTGCAAATAATGATAGGACTTACAGGTAAATGGGCAGATCGAGCACATAATAATAGCACCTACAGGGGATCGGGCAGATCTAGCACATAATAATAGCACTTACAGATGACTGGGCAGATCTAGTAGATAATAACAACACTTACAGCTGACCAGGGCAGATCTAGTACATAATAATAACACTTACAGGTGACCGGGGCAGATCTAACAGATAATAATAACAACACTTACAGCTGACCAGGGCACTAGCAACTCAGAAATGTCACAAACTGACTTATGATAAACGTGGCATCCTTTGACAGCACCATGTGTAAAGTCACTGAGCTCCTCAGTACGACCCATACTACTAGCATTATTTGTCTATGGAGAGTGCATGGCTGTGTGCTTGATTTTATTCCCCTGTTTGCAATGTGTGTGGCTAATACGCCTAACCTCAATAATAAGAGGGGTGTCCACATACTTTAGCCATAAAGTATATGTCACCACTATATAAATAACAATTAATAACATGAAAATAAATAATCCCAATAACGGACATAAGATAAAAATATTATTTTATTGATCTGTAGACGTTCTCATGACATCTGGATGTAGAGCTGAAAATATTCTATGCAGGAAGAAGGTCAAGTGCATAAATGATATTTAAAGGGACAGACAGGAAAAAAAACACTAACAACAGGGCAGGTGCTGCGCGGGTGTCAGCCATTCATCCGCTTAAGACAGTTTGGACATCCACACCGCCACTATGGCTGCCATGATGACAACTGCAGGAACCTCCAGGTGAATCGCTGAGTTGCACAGATTGGTTTTACAGCATTGATTCTTGACCAAGAAGTTTGTACCCAGCGTGGTCCCTTGGGTTTCTGTGTTGCACACTGTGGTGTTTCCACATCCCCGTTTATGATAGTCAACACCAACTGCAGAACAAGAGAAAAACAATATGTCAGGAGGATTAAATGTGATGATCTTCATGTATAATAACAGGTCAGGCCGAGGTTGGAGACATCGAGGGGAATGAAGGTCCTCTGCTGTGCTGAGAGATAAGCTGGTCTCCCTCTCACCCACATCTCCCAACAGTCCCATGTTTTGCGGGTCTGCCCTGCAAAGGGACTATCAGGAGGTGGGGCTTATGAAAATTTGCATTCAAATGGAAATTGTGTGGGTGTTCCTAGGTTTTAGATGGCCAATGTCAGGGAAGTAGCTATAGGGGGCAGAGGTGGCAGTGGCGTAACTATAGGGGTCGCAATTGCGACCGGGCCCCGAAGCCAGGGGGGCCCGAGGCACCCCATCTATTAAAAGTAACTATAGTAACTGGGGCCTATGTAATAAACTATACGGGCCCCTGTTACTATAGAAACAGTATACTTACCCTCCTCGTTCCTAGCGCAGCGCAGGCCCTGATGTCTTTGACGTCACGAGATTGGATGGCGTCGCGACGCTGGATGGAGCCAGGATCTCCGCTGCGCCCGGAGCCGTAGAGGACGGTAACTATAAAATTATTGTCTGCTAGTGCCCTGTATCTAAGCCTACCATGTTGTAGGCTTAGATACAGGGTCAAACAGACGGTATCACACATGAGCCCTGTATCTAAGCCTACCACATGTGTTACTAATGAGGTTTTTTTTGTATTGATTTAGTTGTTGGACTACGTCGTATTCGAGGATTACGTCGATGACAGCGTTTTTTTATTTTCAATAAAATGGTTAACGAGGATTGTGTGGGGGGTTCTTATTCAATAAAATATTTGTTCTATGTCTTCGTATTTTTTTTAAACTTTATTGCTACCACCTTAGTAATGGCCACTGGCTGATTGACAGTGTCCATTACTAAGGTGGGGCTTAGTGTTAGCTGGTGAAAAGGCTAACATTAACCCCCATTATTACCCCGATACCAACCGCCACCAGGGGTACCGGGAAGAGCCATGTACGAATTAGAACACAAAAAAGCAAGGGGGGACCCCAGGTAGTTGGCAGGCACACTATTAATTGACAGGAAAAGAGAGAAGGATCGCCAACAGGCGACAAGCCCAACAGGCTTAGCCCCTTGTACCCCTGAGGACGCTACTTGTTAGCGAAACATGTCGGGGGGGGGGGGGCTTCTAATCTTTTAATACCTACCACTGACCGGACTTACGATCTATTTAGTCAATTTAACTTACCGTACCTAGGAACACTTGCATTGTCAGTATCTACCTTGCTTGCATCTATAGGCAAGCTGTCCGGTCTTTGGCAGTGAGAATTTTAAAGTTGTTTATGTGGTCTGTTCTGCTACACGTAGCTAATAAAGTTTAAATTCTAATTTTTGGTAGTTGGGAAATTGGGCTTGTCGCCTGTTGGCGATCCTTCTCTCTTTTCCTGTCAATGTACGAATTAGGACCCGACCATCTGTAGTGATGGCTGGTATTATTATCCTAGGAAAGCCAAAAAACAGTGGCCCTTCCCACCCTGGTAATGCTGGGCTGCTGCTGCTGTGTTGTATCTGGCTGATAATAATAAATGGGAGGGACCCCACGTCCTCTTTTTTTCTAAAAAAATGTAATTGCAAAAAACGACGTGGGGTCCCCCCCATTTTTCCTAAACAGCCAGATACAACACAGCAGCAGCAGGCTAGCATTACCAGGCTGGGAAGTGCCAATGTTTCTGGCCTTACCCGGCCTAATAATTCTAGCCTGCGGCCGCCCAGGTTCCCGACCATCACTACGGATGGTCGGGTACAGGATCGTACCCGGCTCTTCCCAGTACCCCTGGTGGCGGTGGGTACCGGGGTAATAATGGGAGTTAGTGTTAGCCTGTGCACCGGCTAACACTAAGCCCAGCCTTAGTAATCGACGTGGTCAATCAGCAAGCAGCTATTAATAAGGCGGAAGTAAAAAAAGTTTAAAAAAATAGAAAGACATATAAAAAATATTTTATTGAAATAAAAAAAAAAAAAACACACAACCCTCATTAAACATTTCATTGAAAAAAGCCGTCATCGAAGTAGTCCAACAACCGAACCAGTAAAGTAAACACAAACAGACAAAAAAAATTTGTAACACATAAAAAAGCAAAGCAATTATTATACTTACCTTTCCTGGGTCCAGCGCTGGAGCCGCAATGAGAAGTGAGCTGGACCCTGTATCTAAGCCTATCATGAGAAGTTGGGGGGGACAAGCCCATGAGCCATTAGCCACACCCCTGAGCAGTGGCACCAGGGCCCCGATGCCTGAGGGGGTGCAAATGGTTCCTTTGACACATTAGAAGACACCAGTTATATAATTGTCACATGGTGATGAGGCCTTGTTACAGAATTTGCATTGAGGCACAGTAGACTTCGAATGTCCTACAATTTGGGATTGAAATGTTGGGAGTTATGCTCTCCACGATCAACAGTGACTGGAACATCCCTACCCATGTATTGCAGGCTATAGGGTGCAAGTCAGGGACAATTTATTCTGTGAACCACTGAGTTTTGCAATTTATAAAACCTTCAACTTAGAATAGATGAAGAACGATGAGATAAATCCGAATAGGATAAAAGTTACTACTCACGCAATTTCCAAGACTTTGTCAAGCAGAGCTCCTGAGCTCGACAGGTAGTTGTTGACTTGAGAATACAAGGAGTATCACAGGTGTAGCACTGCAGGATGGTATCTGGAAAACATAGAAATGTCACTGAACTAGTTAATGCAGAAGACATGGAAATCTTCCTTATACTAGTGCTGGGACCGCAGACGGGGAAAACACTCCAATAGGGACATGAGGGATAAGTGGGCTGGGTTCACACCCTGCAGGACGTATCCCCAACATCAGAAAGAAATTGAGAAAAAAAATTGTATGTCCTCCTTCTACAGTTTACATAGAATGATCTAGATAAAAAACGGAGACACTTTATAAATACATTACTTTACGTATCTTATTCTGCTGGAGGAGTTACTGTGTACATACATTACATTACTTATCCTGTACTGATCCTGAGTTACATCCTGTATTATACTCCAGAGCTGCACTCACTATTCTGCTGCACTCACTATTCTGCTGGTGGAGTCACTGTGTACATACATTACATTACTTATCCTGTACTAATCCTGAGTTACATCCTGTATTATACTCCAGAGCTGCACTCACTATTCTGCTGGTGGAGTCACTGTGTACATACATTACATTACTTATCATGTACTGATCCTGAGTTACATCCTGTATTATACTCCAGAGCTGCACTCACTATTCTGCTGCACTCACTATTCTGCTGGTGGAGTCACTGTGTACATACATTACATTACTTATCCTGTACTAATCCTGAGTTACATCCTGTATTATACTCCAGAGCTGCACTCACTATTCTGCTGGTGGAGTCACTGTGTACATACATTACATTACTTATCCTGTACTGATCCTGAGTTACATTCTGTATTATACTCCAGAGCAGCATTCACTATTCTGCTGGTGGAGTCACTGTGTATATATATTACATTACTTATCCTATACTGATCCTGAATTACATCCTGTATTATACTCCAGAGCTGCACTCACTATTCTGTTGGTGGAATCACTGTGTACATACATTACATTACTTATCCTGTACTGATCCTGAGTTATATCCTGTATTATACTCCAGAGCTGCACTCACTATTCTGCTGGTGGAGTCACTGTGTACATACATTACATTACTTATTCTGTACTGATCCAGAGTTATATACTGTATTATACTCCAGAGCTGCACTCCCTGAATGAGAATGGAGTGTAACACCTTTACTCTTACGATCGGTGGGTGCCCAGCTCATGTACACCCACCAATTCTATACTGTGACATGCTGAGGATACTTAAGGTGCCCATACACACTAGATGAAAATCTGCTGATCTGGACAATTTTAGTGGGACCAGCCAACTATTTGTCCCGACTCCTCCCCCTGAAGCAGGTATCAGGGGGAAAGAAGGATTGGGCATGTTGGATTTCAACATGCTGATTCTTTGTTCTTACAGGAATAATAAGCTGCTTGAGAAGTCTGTCAGCAGCTTATTCCACTTGTATGGGCAGCTTTAGAGGTTCACATACTTTTTGAGGGTCACTTTTTCATGTATGTCCGAGCTCAGCAGTTCTTATATTTCCACGCTACAAGCTTTGTTATGGAGGGAGGAAAAGTGCCCATATAGGGAGCCCTATCCCAGACAATAAAAGGCACTTAAAGTAAAAAAAAAATGTACATACCTCTACTGGTGTCACCAGCATTATCAGGTTTTGGGGCGATCACACTGGATGCCCGGGGGTTATTACACAGGTCCTTATCACAGCACTTCTGGACCATAAGGCTCAAATTTTGAGTGTGATTGCAGAACTGTGCATTCAGACAGTCAAACTGCCGTTGTTGGAGTCTTCCATCTGTCATTAAAATACAATAATTCATTAAACATGGTATTAATACGGTCAGTATGTGACAACAATGTGACAAGAAGGCGCCATGTAACTCCCTTGTGCGTCTGCCTGCAGCTTTGCCTAGTGATACAGCTGATCTCTGGGGACTTCAGCTGCTGGACCTGCGGTGATCTGCTGATCAACAGTGGGTCTATAAATAGTAAAGATATGGTCCAGAAGGGACAACCCCGTTAGTATTGTGTTTGCAGCCACCACTAGGGGGAGCTCAGGTGCTTACTGCATACAAATTTATTACAGAGTTGAATGGTAGCTGTATAAATCTATATGCAGTTTAATCCTTATAAATTATGAAATTTGTTTTTTCCTCAGTGAATGAGGTGAGTTTGTGTAATTGTGTGTGAGTTAAAGAGGCTCTGTCACCAGATTCTCAAATCCCTATCTCCTATTGCATGTGATCGGCGCTGCAATGTAGATAACAGTAACGTTTTTTGTTTTTTTTTAAATGTTCATTTTTGGCCAAGTTATGAGCTATTTTATATATATATATATATATATATATATATATATATATATATATATATATATATATATATATGCAAATGAGCTTTGAAATGGACAATTGGGCGTTTTTTTTTCGTTATGTCCAACTGGGCGTGTATTGTGTTTTTTAACTGGGCGTGTTTATGTGTATGACGCTGACCAATCAGTGACCAGTCAGCGTCATACACTCATCTCCATTCATTTACACAGCAGCGATGTGCAGCCGCATACACAGAGATTAACGTTAATCAAGTGTCCTGATAATGAATACACATGAAATCCAGCCTGGACGTCATGTGTACTCAGAATCCTGACACTTCTGACTCTTTTCTGTGAGATTCCAGCAAGTGAAACAAAATCTCGTTTACCTCCGTAATCTCGCGAGATTTCGTTTCCCGTGCTATAAATCTCAAAGAAAAGATTCAGAAGTGTCAGGATTCTGAGTACACATGACGTCCAGGCTGGATTTCATGTGTATTCATTATCAGGACACTTGATTAACGTTAATCTCTGTTTATGTGGCTGCACATCGCTGCTGTGTAAATCAATGGAGATGAGTGTATGATGCTGACTGGTCACTGATTGGTCAGCGTCATACACGTAAACACGCCCAGTTAAAAACACAATACACGCCCAGTTGGACATAACAAAAAAAAAAACGCCCAATTGTCCATTTCAAAGCTCATTTGCATATATATAAAATAGCTCCTAACTTGGCCAAAAATGAACGTTTTTAAAAAAAAACAAAAAACGTTACTGTTCTCTACATTGCAGCGCCGATCACATGCAATAGGAGATAGGGATTTGAGAATCTGGTGACAGAGCCTCTTTAAGCTCTGTTAACATGTGAACTAGGTCTTCAGTTTTCTGTTCCATCATAGAAACATAAAAACGGAAGCGCCGGATCTGTTGCATGACGCAATAATATTTTTTTACAAATAATGAAAAACTCTGTCCCTTTAAATCAAAATACAACTTCCCTTTTGAAAAACCTAAAAATTGGAGTCTGACACACCAAAGTAAACAGAAAACAATGTAACTTTATTGAATCAATGTAAAACAAAATAACACACGTTTAAAAAAAGAGATGATTTCCACAGTGCGGAAAGACAACCAGATTGTACAGAGAAAATAAGGTAACCATATAAATAGTAGATGCCACAGTGTGGCCTTCGTCTGGGGGCTTGTGGGCCGAAACGCGCGTCGGGGTTGACACCAGTGCCGGTGACTTCTATGATGGGTAAGAGTTCCTTTTCAGCATTTAATCCTATTTAGGACATATAACTTCTTACTTACTTGATCATATATCTATATAGGTATTTCGCTTACTCTGAGCACAGGTATTATCCTGGGTGCACCATGTGATGGTTTCACCTGGTGCATATCTTGTTAATTGCTCGTTACTATAGTATCAGTACAAATTCACCTCCTACCATCTGTTGGTATTGATATATAATTCACCTACTTGTTGCTGAGCAGGTCCTCTCATCGCGTCATATATTATTTACATATATAGTATATGTTTGTAATATGTTGTCATTTCGTTTTCTTGTGTCCACACTGTGGCATCTACTATTTATATGGTTACCTTATTTTCTCTGTACAATCTGGTTTTCTTTCCGCACTGTGGAAATCATCTCTGTTTTTAAACGTGTGTTATTTTGTTTTACATTGATTCAATAAAGTTACATTGTTTTATATTTACTTTGGTGTGTCAGACTCCAATTTTTAGGTTTTGCTAGTTATCAGCGGGCTCCACCGTTACCACCATGTTCATTATGGGCTGCTATGCCCAGGTCCCTATAGACACGATGCACTAGGTAGAATACATGGTTACTAATGTATTTAGGGATTTTTTATTTCTGGTGTTCTCCATTTAGGCAGACTAACTTCCCTTTTGTGCAGAGAAATAATTCCTGGAGCCAGATTATTCAGTGCATACAAATTGTGCCAGGAAGGTGATACAACAGGAGGGTGTTTTCCCATCTCCACACACAGGCAGACATAACTCAGTATACAGGCAGCTGATTGGTGGTTCAGATTGTGCTGGGATTTCCTGCTGGGAATGAGGCAGATAGAGCTGCATCATTCATTATTTTAGCACAGAACTCTTCCTATTGACAGTAAAACCTGATGATTTTACAAGGTACTAAGAATAGCTCCCAAGCACATGTGAAAGTGAGTAAAGTGTGTTTATGTGACTCCATTTTGCATGAAGAAGTCATGTTATAGTTTTACATAGTTACATAGTTTGTACGGTTGAAAAAAGACACATGTCCATCAAGTTCAACCAAGGGATGGGAAAGGGGAAGTAAAAAATTTCTACACATAGGAGCTTATATTTTTTTCTTCTAGGAAGTTATCTTTGCCTTTTTTAAAGCCATCTACTGTCCCTGCTGTGACGGCTCCTGCGGTGACTGTTCCATAGATTCACAGTTCTCACAGTAAAGAAGGCTTGTCGCCTCCGCAGGTTGAACCTTTCTTTTACCAGACGGAGGGAGTGCCCCCTAGTTTTTTGAGGGGGTTTTACATGGAACAGGATTTCACCATATTTTTTGTATGTGCCATTCATATATTTATATAAGTTAATCATGTCCCCCCTTAATCATTTTTTTCAAGGCTAAATAGGTTTAGTTCTTTTAATCTTTCCTCATAACTTAGATTCTCCGCGCCCCTTATTAGCTTCGTTGCTCTTCTTTGTATTTTTTCCAACTCCAGGGCATCCTTTCTATGAACTGGAGCCCAGAACTGGACTGCATATTCTAGATGAGGCCTCACTAATGCTTTGAAGTATCTATTTCTCTGTGAGACATAATTTATGCTGGGACTGTCTGAGAAATCATGTGTTGAGACCTTGCCTATCTGAGTTTCTCATGAGAACGTAGATGAGTTGACCTCGTCTTACTCGTGATTTCTCATGAGAACCTTGTCCTACTCGTCATTGGCTCAGCTCAAGCCAACTCCCTACTTGTGGGATACAATTGTAACTGTATACTAACAATAAACTACAGAAGGATTTTGGGACTACAAAGCAGGTCCCTGTGTCTCTTACTTCTCTCCGATATATCGATATAACTAATGGATCTGGGCACGTAACTGGAGGGTGTCCGTTGACACACCCATCTTCAGTCTTGTATATTTTGCACTAGATTGCGTAAACACACCTTACATGTAGGAAGATTTTTTTTTATTATTATTATTTTAGTTGAGAGAATATCAGTCTTCAATGTGACAGGGGTATAGCTGGGGTCTGGCGTTTGAGAGTTGAGCAGGAGAAACCACTACCATGGGCAATGCACTACCAAGGAAAACTTTATGCACATCTATATAATTCAAACTTCTGTATCAGCATTACTATGTGACTGATAAATGGTTAATTCTGTGTCTTCTTTTCCTGGGCGTATAGAAATTTAAATAATTGGAAAAGTTATTGCTCTTGGAGGGAAGGGCACCAAACAGCAACTTTGCCCCGGGTGTCTTTGCATAAACACAGCTGACTCATTATAATTATAGATATTAATGAATTATCTCAAAAACTAAGAAAACAAAAACTCACCAGAATATATTTCACTTGTCATACAGTGCTCCCCCTGTGCACAGGCCTTAGTGGTGTTACCTTCACAATCCCCAAAGCATGAATAACAGTTAATAGCACAACCTGGGGAATAAAGGAGATACAAATTAATAAAAACAATACATATAGAACAATTGGATCCTTCCGACCCCTAAGTTGACCTTGTGATGCCCCCACACCATCCCAAAATGTACAAAAATAAACACATTGTATCACTGCGCTCTGATATACTGACCGCCTTCGACCCGTCCTCTACGTTTTTGCTGTTGCCCTCTCGTTGCTTCTACCATTTTCCTCAAAGGTCCTAAAGCAACACGTCCATTTAGAATGCCCTCCCACCTCTCATGAACGTCGTTTTTCTCCCACCAGTCTTCCAACCCCACCATTTTACTAAAAAATGACCTTAACCAAATTCACCAAAGATCTCTTCACTGCAAAAGCCGCATAACACTTCCTCGTACTCCTCGTCTTAGATCTGTCCTCAATCCACGACTCTGTCGACCACTTTGTTCTATTACAAATCCTCTCGTTCCTTGGCATCACAGACTTGGTCCTCTACTGGAGTTCATAACGCACGAACCGCTCATTTAGTGTCTCCCACCTGCAGACCACCACCTCGTCTCGCGCTCTTTCTGTTGGCGTCCCTCAAAAATCCTGCCCGGGGACCCCATCTCTTCTCTATCTAGATCTTTGGCCTAGACTAGATCATAATATCCCATGGCTTTCAGTACCACTTTTACACTGATAATACACAAATTTATCTCTTTGGCCCCGACGCTCTCTTCTATCCAGTGCTCCAAGGTGTCTATCAGCTGTATCCTCCTTCTCCTCCCGCTATTTACAACTAAACATGGATAAACCAACATCATCAACATCTTTCCCCCATCCTATGCAAGCCCAGAAATATAATCACAAGTAAGGGCTCTGGTGTTTTAGGGTAATATTCGATTCTGTCCTGTCCCAGACCACACATCCAAATCCTTACTGCCTCCAGCTCAAAAACATTTTTTAATCCGCACTTTCCTCATCCTTGAGTCAACCAAAATTCTTGATCATGCCCTACTGCAACATCCTCCTCTGTGTCCTCCCATCTAACACTCTTGCAACTCTCCAAACCACCCTCAATTTTGCTGCCAGGCTACCTTACTTCTCCCCTCGTTCCTCTACAGCCTCTCCTCTCTGCCAGTCATGTCAATGGTTATCCATAACTAAGTAAATAAATGTAAAAATGCTGACAATGACATGAAAGACACTTCACAACCTGTTATCTCCATTCATCTCTGCCCTAATCTCCTGATACCTTCCCACGCGTAATCCGTGGTCCGCGCAATACCTTCTTCTCTGCTCCTTACATCATCTCCAAAATTTCTCTAGTTCAACACACACTTGCTACCCCAACACATCAGACTATCTCCCACCATGCAAAACTTTAGAAGCCCCTACTATTACATCATGACATGTATACACAGCACAGTGCACACAGCAGTGTCATCTTCTCCTCACACTACTACATCATGACATGTATACACAGCACAGTGCACACAGCAGTGTCATCTTCTCCTCACACTACTACATCATGACATGTATACACAGCACAGTGCACACAGTGTAATCTCCTCACACTACTATATCATGACATGTATACACAGCACAGTGCACACAGCAGTGTCATCTCCTCCTCACACTACAACACCATGTCATGTATACACAGCACAGTGCACACAGCAGTGTCATCACCTCCTCACACTACTACACCATGACATGTACACAGCGCAGTGCACACAGCAGTGTCATCTCCTCCTCACACAACTACACCATGACATGTATACACAGCACAGTGCACACAGCAGTGTCATCTCCTCCTCACACTACAACACCATGACATGTATACACAGCACATTACACAGCAGTGTCATCTCCTCCTCACACTAATACACCATGTCATGTATACACAGCACAGTGCACACAGCAGTGTCATCTCCTCCTCACACTACTACACCATGTCATGTATATACAGCACAGTGCTCACAGCAGTGTAATCTCCTCCTCACACTACTATATCATGACATGTATACACAGCACATTACACAGCAGTGTCATCTCCTCCTCACACTAATACACCATGTCATGTATACACAGCACAGTGCACACAGCAGTGTCATCTCCTCCTCACACTACTACACCATGACATGTATACACAGCACAGTACACACAGCAGTCTCATCTCCTCCTCACACTACTACACCATGACATGTATACACAGCACAGTGCACACAGCAGTGTCATCTCCTCCTCACACTATTACACCATGACATATATACACAGCACAGTGCACACAGCAGTGTCATCTCCTCCTCACACTACTACACCATGACATGTATACACAGCACAGTGCACACAGCAGTGTCATCTCCTCCTCACACTACTACACCATGACATGTATACACAGCACAGTGCACATAGCAGTGTCATCTCCTCCTCACACTACTACACCATGACATGTATACACACAGCACAGTGCACACAGCAGTGTCATCTCCTCCTCACACTATTACACCATGACATGTATACACAGCACAGTGCACACAGCAGTGTCATCTCCTCCTCACACTATTACACCATGTCATGTATACACAGCACAGTGCACACAGCAGTGTCATCTCCTCCTCATACTACTACAGCATGACATATATACACAGTGCAGTGCACACAGCAGTGTCATCTCCTCCTCTCACTACTACACCATGACATGTATACACAGCACAGTGCACACAGCAGTGTCATCTCCTACTCACACTACTACACCATGACATGTATACACATAACAGTGCACACAGCAGTGTCATCTCCTACTCACACTACTACACCATGATATGTATACACAGCAGCACAGCGCACACAGCAGTGTCCTCTCCTCCTCACACTACTACACCATGTCGTGTACACAGCACAGTGCACATAGCAGTGTCATATCCTCCTCTCACTACTACACCATGACATGTATACACAGCACAGTGCACACAGCAGTGTCATCTCCTCCTCACACTACTACACCATGACATAAATACACAGCACAGTGCACACAGCAGTGTCATCTCCTCCTCACACTACTACACCATGACATGTATACACAGCACAGTGCACACAGCAGTGTCATCTCCTACTCACACTACTACACCATGATATGTATACACAGCAGCACAGCGCACACAGCAGTGTCATCTCCTCCTCACACTACTACACCATGACATAAATACACAGCACAGTGCACACAGCAGTGTCATCTCCATACACTACAACACCATTACGTGAATATATCTTCTTTTTTGAACTTCTGGAAATGTAATAGACCTTATAATAGCACCAGCCATGCTGTCTATATAATATTACTAGAAGATCTCTAACAGTGTCTGTATAACAGTACCAGCCTCAGAATACCCATAGTGCCCTCCATAACAGTAGCAGCCACACTGCTGTAAAATCTGGTTCCATAAGTACTCATTGAATAAGAAATCAGGTTCTACCAACATAGCACAGTTACAGGTCCGTCAGAGAGCGACATATCCATACCCAACCCATTCCATACCCAACCCATTCCATACCTCTACCTTAAGACCCATTACCCAACGCAAAACTTGAATTCCTGCTTATCGCTACCCATGTATAAAAAAAAAGGTACCCGATCGGTATCCAAGACAGTGCAGGATAGCAGTCTCAATCGTCCTCTTTCACCCTACTAGTACTTATACCCAACAGTGCCAGTCCCTTGGTGCTCTTAATGGTTTTCTTACCAAGGTGGCATCTGAGAAAGATGAAGAGGATAACTGAGATAACACTTTTCATCTTCATCCTCAAAGTCTCCAAGTTTCTTTCTTCTCCTCTGTTTCCTTACCACCTTCTGACTACTATATATTTCCAAAATGTACTTTACCTACTCAGTGGGACGTGTTTTATGACACCCAACCTCTCCCCGAATTAGCACCAGATGGGTGTGTCTGGACCTGCCAAGATCTCAGTTTTGAATACAGCTACTAAAAGGTATATAAAATCATCAACCGAGAGATATGTAATATTATATATATATATATATATATATATATATATATTACGGAATGAGAACAATGTTGACTATAATTTAGTTTATCATGTGGAGATAGATAGATAGATAGATAGATAGATAGATAGATAGATAGATAGATAGATAGATAGATAGATAGATATGAGATAGATAGATAGATAGATAGATAGATAGATAGATAGATAGATAGATAGATAGATAGATAGATAGATAGCTACTGCAGGCAGTTGCATCTGCCGAAAAGCAGCTTATGGATTAAATTGCAGCTAAACGTTTGACAATCCTCTAACATGTCATAGTGACATGTCAGAAGTTTGGATTGGTGGGGGTCCGAGCACTGAGACCCCCACCAATCGCTAGAACGAAGCAGCTGAAGCTCGTGTGAGCGCTCAGCCGCTTCGTATCTATTCGGCTTTTTACGGAACTCAATGTATTGGAGTACGAGCTCAATAGAAAGTCTATGAGCCTGTACTCCGACACATCGGCTTTCCGGAAGAAGCCGAACAGACACGAAGCAGCTGAGCTCTCACACGAGCTTCAGCTGCTTCGTTCTAGTGATTGGCGGGGGTCTCAGTGCTCGGACCCCCACCAATCCAAACTTCTGACACGTCACTATGACATGTCAGAAGTTTCTCAAACGTTTAGCTACACCTTAAAGTTCACTACTTGGTTTCTTCACCTTGACATCTAGAAGTGCTGCCTATTTTTTTGCATTACTATAAATAGGATATAGCCTTTATCCTTAGGCTTGCACCCACCTTTGTTTTCTTTTATGGTGATGCTCTTGACTTTCTTTTTAGATAGATAGAATATCCAAAAATTGCGACAGCACTCTGCGAACACTAATGCCACCTAAACACTATAAATAAATATGCATTACTGCTGAATATTCTTACAATAGGGAGGTTCTTAGCGCACATTTTGATCAAATTGTGTGAGCCCACCTGCCACGACAAGGCGACCTCTATAAGGTGGGAACCTACGCTGCTCGCACCCCCAGAACTGTGGGGTTATTGACTGCCTCCATTGTTGATCTTGAACTCCACCCATTCTAACCTAGCTGATTTTAATTAGTTTAATGCTGGTTCCTATCATCCTCCAGGTATATGTAGGCTTAGTCCCAGTTCTGGGGGTATGATCAGCGTAGGGACCCAACTTATATAGGTCACCTTGTTGTGGCAGGTGGGCTCAGACACTTTGATCAAAATGTGCGCTAAGAACCTCCCTATTGTAGGAATATTCAGCAGCAATGCATATTTATTTATTTATAGTGTTTAGCTGGCATTAGTGTTCGCAGAGTGCTGTCGCCATTTTTGGATATTGTATTGTTTTGCAGTCTTAGGCTTCCTTAGAGAAAGATAGATAGATAGATAGATAGATAGATAGATAGATAGATAGATAGATAGATAGATAGATAGATAGATAGATAGATAGATAGATAGATATGAGATAGATAGATAGATATCGACATGTTTTGCCGCTTACACAGGGGATGGGATATGGACGTGTATTATACAACGAAAAACATTTATTTGCTAAAATGGTAATACCTCTTTAAGTCCATTGGTCTAGGAAATGTAATTTAAAATTGGGTAGGCACTTGGCTTCGTGGCTCCTCCACACACACCCCCGTGCTACATGCCCCTGATGACACTGTGTAAGCGGCAAAACATTTCGGGTTGGCACTAGGAGCGTAGTCTTGTTTTTAAAACTCTGTGCCAGGGTACATTAAACAATATAGGTGATGGAGGCCCCTGATATATTAGTAAGAACGCTGCGCTATATCTGTCATACTCTGTCAGTTTTAACATTCACTTGTCACATGACCGGATATAATTCCTATGACTAAATTAAAATAATGGCCTGTTAGCGAAGGACCGGGTCACTAGTGGGACTAATGCCCCTTTAGTAAACTATTGTTGCATGGTGCAAATTTGGATCACATTGTATGCCACACAACTCCATAACACATAAAGTACCCCTATCATCTCAGATGGGTAGTGAAAGGACACTCGGTCCCTTGTGAGACAGTCACAGTGGGCCCCATCTACCTTGCCCTATTCAATCCACCTCCTCTACCGTTAGTCACAGCCTTTACAGTGCTACTCAATGCGCCCGCTGGTAACTTTAACTTTTTGTGCATTTTCTAGGTAGCAGAATGCCCAGGTGGGCATTGTCCCCCAATGGATCGCTGCAAATGTCTTTCACATCAGCCCTGGTACATATAAACCATGTTCTTCATCACCATTTAGTTCATACATTACCATGAAAAGTCAGTGGAATACAGAAATGTATAAGTTTAAAATTTGAGGGGCGAGGAGAAACTGAGGGATTTGGGTCAAAAGTACAGACTGGAAGAGGGACACTTGGGAGGTAGGTTTACATGACAAATTTAGCCCTGCTATACATGTAGGTTCATTAAAGTGGTTGTATAGGATTAAAATAAGCATGTCTCTATCTTCCGAAAACAGCGCTTTACCTGTCCTGAGGTTATGTCTGGTATTGCAGCTCAGCCTCAATCATGTCGGTGAATGGTAATGAATGTAAATGCATATGGGTAGGCGATATTTGTTTATTGATAATTTTTCTTCCATATACACAAGACAGGGTGTAAACCTGTCGCCAGATATTATGTTATTGTAATGGGAAGGCGCCACAAATTCTTCTTGAACAGGTTTATTATATGGGGTAGATAGTCAATCCATGTATTATGTAAACTGATATTACGCATAGACCTGAGGTCTTCACCAATTTATGACGTATCCACATCTGGAGAGACATATTCAGGGGGGCCAGAGGGCCACATGTAGCTCCGGAGCCGCTGGTTGGGGAACGCTGCCATAAAGTAAAACTGAGTTGAGAGATTTTAGTCAATCTTTGTGATAATAAGAAAATGGATTCATTCCAAATCAGCTTGACGAGCCTTGTTTACACACAAACTTTTTTGGGTGTTATGTATACGGGAACAGTCATCACAGACCGGTGATTGTAGAGGTCACCCAATGTGGTCATTAATTCAATCTTTTTCTACAAAAATTTCCAAAATTTCCCAAAAGGTCCACACTCGCAGAAAAGAATCCAAAATGATGATATACAACGATTCATTATATGCACAAATAATACTAGAGACATTTTTGTCTACTTTTTCTATGACTGTCCAATATTACAGAATATTTAATAATCCAGCTCCTATCATGTAGTAGCATTAACACACACATAAATACGTATGTATAGCTAATAGAGAGGTATAGGGCCTAAATAATGCCAAATAATTACCATAAAATAGTACCAGATACGTAGTGCTCATGTAATAATACCCACAATAATGACCATATAATAATACCAGCTAGTACTAGATAAAGTAGGGCTCATGTAATAATACCAACTATAACGACCATATAATAATACCAGCCATCATGTCTATAAACTTGTACCAGATAAAGTAGGGCTCATGTAATAATACCAACCATAGTGACCATATAATAATACCAGCTAGTACTCAATAAAATACTCCTCATGTTATAATGCCAGCCATCATTTCCATAACCTTGTACCAGATAAATTGTGCTCATGTAATAATACCGACCACCATGACCATGTAATAATATTAACCATAATTTCCATAAACTAGTACCAGATAAAGTAATGCTCAAGTACGGTAACAATACCAAATATAGTGACCATATAATAATAACAGCTAGTACTATATAAAGTAGGGCTCGTGTTACAAAATCAACTATAGTGACTATATAACAATAATAATAATAATCATACTTTCCATGAAATAGTACTAGATAAAGTAGTGCTCATGTAATAATACCAACTGTAATGACCATATAATAATACCAACCATCTTTTCTATAAACTTGTACCATATAAAGTGGGGCTCATGTAATAATACCAAATCACAGTGACCATATAATAATACCAGCTAGTACTAGATAAAATATTCCTCATGTTATAATGCCATCCATAATTTCTTTAAACTTGTCAAATATAAATTGTGCTCAAGTAAGAATACCAACCATAGTGACCATATAATAATATTAACCATAATTTCCATAAACTAGTACTAGATAAAGTAGTGCTCATGTAATAATACCAACTATAATGACCATATAATAATAACAACCATCATTTCTATAAACTTGTACCATATAAAGTAGGGCTTATGCAATAATACCAACCATAGTGACCATATAATAATACCAGCTAGTTCTAGATAAAATACTCCTCATGTTATAATGCCAGCCATAACTTCTATAAACTTATACCAGATAAATTGTGCTCATGTAATAATACCAAATATAGTGACCGTATAATTATACCAGCTAGTACCAGATAAAGTAGGTTTCATGTAATAATACCAACCATAGTGACCATATAATAATACCAGCTAATACTAGATAAAATACACCTCATTTTATAATACCAGCAATAATTTCCATAAAGTAGTGCTCAAGTAATAATACCAACTATAGTGAATATATAATAAGAATAACAACAGATAGTACTAGATAAAGTAGGGTTCATGTTATAATATCAACTGTAGTGAATAATAATACTAGCCTTAATTTCCATCGAATAGAAACAGACAAATAGTGCTCATGTAATAATACCAACTATAATGACTATATAATAATGCCAGCACAATTTCATTAAACTTGTATTAGATAAAGTGGGACTCATGAAATAATGCCAACCATCGTGACCATATAATACCAGCCATAATTTCCATAAACTAGTACTAGATAAAGCAGCACTCAAGTAATAAGACCAACCACGGTGACCATATAATACTATCATCCATAATTTCCATAAACTAGTACTATATAAATAGTGGTCATGTAATAATACCAACCATAGTGACAATATAATAATACCAGCTAGTGCCAGATAAAGGACTCATGTAATAATACCAACCATAGTGACCATATAATAATACCAGCCATAATTTCCCTAAACTAGTACTAGATAAGTTGGTGCTCAAGTAATACCAACCACGGTGACCATATAATACTATCATCCATAATTTCCATAAACTAGTACTATATAAATAGTGGTCATGTAATAATACCAACCATAGTGACAATATAATAATACCAGCCATAATTTCCCTAAACTAGTACTAGATAAGTTGGTGCTCAAGTAATACCAACCATAGTGACCATATAATAATACCAGCTAGTGCCAGATAAAGAAGGACTCATGTAATAATACCAACCATAGTGACCAGATAATACCAGCTAGTTCTAGATAGTAGTGTTCAAGTAATAATACCAACTATAGTAACCATATAATAATATCACCTAGTACTAGAGAAAATACTCCTCATGTAATAATGCCAACCAACGTGACCATTTAATAATATTAACCATCATTTCCATAAACTAGTACCAGATAAAGTAGTACTCAAGTAATAATACCAACAATAGTGACCATATAATAATACCAGCCATCATTTTCATTCAATGATACCACATGTGTAAATATAAAAGTGCTGACTATAGTACATAGATACAGGGCCAGACCCAGCTGTCTACACAATGCTGAGAAGATGGCAGGTACCTGGGTGGTTAATTAAAATTAAAACAGTCCCGCAGTATGCAAATTGGGGTGTGTCTGATCAACCTGGGAACAGACCATGAGCACACCTATGTGTCCATGGGAAGAAAAATGATTCCTATTGTTCTACTCAAGGTTGTGCACACCCATGGAAAACCAAAGGGGAGACCCATGCAGAACTGTCCAGTCCCCAGCTTTACAAGGAATGTTGTATGGGATCAATATGGATGGATTGGGAATTTTCCCCAAAAAAGTGTGACTGAAACTGCATAGTGGGGACACGTAGAAGCACGTGGTGTAATCTCTACAACAGATTATTATTTTCTTCCAAGATGAGTCAAGTTCCTTCAGGAAAACGTCCTCTCCTAGAACCAGGTTTTACTGGTATATTTATCGGATATTCATTTAATTTGCATTTAGTTATGACATCCTTTCCATGATTAATGTGCATCGACCTTATTGCGCAATTTGTCCTTACAGATGATACGGTGTGTAAGATGTTCCCGTGTTTTGCAACTGGAGTCATATACACTGCTTAATTGCATCTCTGAGTATCAAGGTAGAAATCTCGCAGAAAGTCTCTCTTGTCGGTGCCCGTTACCCACTTTTAAAGCATGAAATACTAAAAGGGCCTGTCATCTTTGGACAATGCTGTTTTGTTAGATGGGTCCCCCAGCGATCAGCTGTAATCTGCGCAGGAACCTGCAGCACCACCACAGGGGAAATAAAGTATTACACAGTTTCTATTTAAATCAATGGGCTCATTACACGACGAGCTTCGGAGCGGGGGTCCATTCCTTTCCAGGGTGCGGAGGTGACCATTTTGCCGGATGTCTCAAGGCTGACCCTACATATGCGCAGGGTGATACGCCCTCTGCTGGAGGCAACTAAAGAAGCAGGCGCTTGCTACAGATGGGGCCATCCTTTCCACGTCATCCTCCGCCGACAGGGGCAATCCTTTGCTGTCCGCTCTCCGGACGACTTGGAAGCAGCCTTCCATTTCCTCGAAATCTCCCCAGTGCGCCTCACAGACTGGACGGGGCCACCGCCGTCGCTCTTCCCCAGGGGGGCCTGTACCCGGACTCTGTGCGCCCTTTGCTGCTTCCTCAAGAAATTGACTGGCCAGCGGTCAGAAGGCTAATGTATCACTGTACCCATGAGGATATCATTGGGGGGCTGTTTGTTATGAGTGTCTAACCCCCCTTCCTTTTCTCCTCAGGTTTCCTCTCAGGTTTTTGCGGGAGGGAGTGTTGCCAGGCCAAAGGGGAATTTAGGTGGGCCAGGGGGTCTAGTCTGTGAGGTCTGGGGGATTGTCTCAGGGAACCTTTTTCCCCATCATACTGCGCTGCGGTGGGCGGTCAGGAACCTACATACACCTGTTACAGTAATCCGGCCGAGTCCGGGGTTCCGGCCTGCTCTTATTTGGGCTTATACAACCTTAGTCCCAATTAGTGGCGAGTCTCAGGGAGATCACCTCGTCACGCCGCTGTCCTTCTACGTTCCCCACTAGGTTTTCGCGCTGTCGTGTCGTGTTCAGGGGGTGTTTTCTCCCGGGCCCGACATAACACGCGAAGTATTGTTTAGGGGTTTTGTACTCCGCTGTTAGTGGGACGCTAGTGTCCCTTTTCTTGGCCCTTCCCCCTCTCTATGGGGGTGACCGTCTCTTTCCCCGCCTTTCTCCCCCTTTCTGTTTTCCTACTGTGGCTCCATATGTCTAACATTACGGTTGTTTCCCTGAATGCACATGGGCCTGAACATTCCAGAAAAGAGATCCTCCATCCTCCGTCTTCTATGGAAAAAGAAAGCGCATGTGGCGTTTCTCCAGGAAACTCACTTCCGGGCGGACAGCGTTCCACGGTTGACGGACTCTCACTACACTGAGGGGTATCACAGTACCTCACCGGACTCCAAGACCAAGGGGGTCTCTATCTTGATCTCTCGTTCTCTTCCGTGGGAGCACGTGGAGACTCGCACAGATGAAGCGGGACGGTATATCTTCGTGAAGGGTAGGTTGGCTAACACACTGTTCACATTGGCCACATGCTATCTCCCCAACACCGGTCAGGTCGCCTTTTTTGAAGGGGTCTTGACGGAGTTGGATGGTTTTTTGGAAGTCGGCAGGGAGGTTGTTCAAAACATCTTGGAGAACTAATCCCAGATTTTCAGTGGATGTAATAATCCCAGACAGACTTGATGATGTTGAGTATTTAGAATAATTTAAATTAAATTATAGATACAATTACCTGCCTTAAACCACCTCCACTAATCCCCACAATATCCTAAATCACTAGGAGTATTAAAGAGGCTCTGTCACCAGATTTTGCAACCCCTATCTGCTATTGCAGCAGATCGGCGCTGCAATGTAGATTACAGTAACATTTTTATTTTTAAAAAACGAGCATTTTTGGCCAAGTTATGACCATTTTTGTAGTTATGCAAATGAGGCTTGCAAAAGTCCAAGTGGGTGTGTTTAAAAGTAAAAGTCCAAGTGGGCGTGTATTATGTGCGTACATCGGGGCGTTTTTACTACTTTTACTAGCTGGGCGTTCTGACGAGAAGTATCATCCACTTCTCTTCAGAACGCCCAGCTTCTGCCAGATCACGCTGTGACATCACTCACAGGTCCTGCATCGTGTCAGACGAGCGAGGACACATCGGCACCAGAGGCTACAGTTGATTCTGCAGCAGCATCAGCGTTTGCAGGTAAGTAGCTACATCGACTTACCTGCTAACGCCGATGCTGCTGCAGAATCAACTGAAGCCTCTGGTGCCGATGTGTCCTCGCTCGTCTGACACGATGCAGGACCTGTGAGTGATGTCACAGCGTGATCTGGCAGAAGCTGGGCGTTCTGAAGAGAAGTGGATGATACTTCTCTTCAGAACGCCCAGCTAGTAAAAGTAGTAAAAACGCCCCGATGTACGCACATAATACACGCCCACTTGGACTTTTACTTTTAAACACACCCACTTGGACTTTTGCAAGCCTCATTTGCATAACTACAAAAATGGTCATAACTTGGCCAAAAATGCTCGTTTTTTAAAAATAAAAACGTTACTGTAATCTACATTGCAGCGCCGATCTGCTGCAATAGCAGATAGGGGTTGCAAAATCTGGTGACAGAGCCTCTTTAAGCCCTGTTCACACAGTTTTTTTTCTGCCTGCAAATTCTTGCAGCGTTTTTTGGCCACGGCCATTAAGTGATACGGGCAAAAAACGCAGCGAAAAACGCTTTCTCTGCCTCTTATTGAATACAATGGGAGGTAAGAGGCGGAACCGTGGCAAGAAAGAGCATGGCACCTTTTTTTTACCTCGAGCCGCTAAGAACCGCCGCGGAAAGAAAACGCCCCTGGTTTCGGATATTTTTTGCCGCTGATTCTGAGTCAAAATCAGCATACCAAAAACTCTGTGTGAACTGGGCCTTGGGTGTCAACCAGGATTACCAATCGTCTATGAATTCCCAGACAGTCCATATAATGGGGAGGGGAATTTTGCCATCTCCACACCAGACACAAATATGCTTGGAAACACCCTTTTTAAAAACCTTTGTACGCCCCTGAGGTGGGAGAATTAGTAATAAACGGGCACTTGATTCTGCCGAACACAGTTTAGCTAAAATACATATGTTCGCCTTTTAAAAAACATAATGATGTCTTTTTCTGGGCGCACGCCCTTATTAAATATATTTTGCGCACAATTACACATAGTTATGAGAAATTCTCCTGTTTGTCTCTACATGTAAATACTGAATGGAGAAGCCGCAGTATTACATGACACTTGATAATCTTCATAGATAAGATCTTTATCTCTTAAAATTATAAATCTTCACTCAAGCCTAAACTTAGAACATGGGCAGATATCCAAATTCCTCCCAAAATGTTTAAAGTGCCCTTCTGAGCTCCACCAGTATCTGTCCAGTAGTGTGTTACCTGCTCCCCCATAATTTTCTGAAGTTGTTGGTACTCCTTTGCCACTGCTAAGTCTTAGGCTGGGTTCACACAGAGTTTTTTGCAGGAGTAAAATCTGCCTCAAAATTCCGTTCGGATTTTCGGGGCATTTTTCATCCGCGGCCATTGAGCGCCGCGGGCATAAAACGCCGCAAAATACGCTTTGTCTGCTTCCCATTGATGTCAATGGGAGGTCAGAGGTGTAAATGGCCGAAGATAGGGCATGTCCTTTCTTTTTCCCGCGAGCCGGTTTTTCCACTCGCGGGAAAAAAACACCACCGCCTCCCATTGAAATCAATGGGAGGCATTTTCAGATGTTTTTTGGCGCGGTTTCCACGTCAAAAAACTTGCCAAAAAACTCAGTGTGAACTGACCCTTATTTGTAGCTTCTCAAGTAAGTAAGGGAAGTAGGAACTTCAAGATCTTTGACTACTCCACATGACTGACCCCATCCTAGTTAAAGGGGTTGTTAGCAGTATGAAAATCTTTACTTGTTAGAAGGGTCCCTTGACAAAAAGCGGATCGAAATAGTCAACCTGCTGGGACTCCCAGTGATCAGCTGTAGTCTGTGGGGGAAACCTGGCGGTAAATGTTTAATTTCCCTGCAGCGCCTCCACAGGGGAAATTAAGCATTACACAGTGCCTATTCAAATCAATGGGATGTCTATGGAATACAGGACAGGAGAGACACTCTTGGAACCACTCTGATCAAGAAATAAAGATCCTGAGCAGAGGACCCCCTTTCATAATCCCCTAATAGGGTGTATAAAAATGTGTTTTATGTACTAGAGAACCCCTTTAAGATCCAACAACGACATGTCATGAATCTCTCATTACTTAGAAATCACAACAAAGATATAGGACCCATGGATTTGCTTTCTTAGGCTGGGTTCACACGTGGCGGAATTTCACTTGAATTCCGCTGCGGACACTCCGCAGCGTTAATCCGCAGCGGTGCCGTTTCTCCATTGACTTCCACTTCTATTCTGCGGTGCGGAATTTGGTGTCCGCAGCATGCAAGGGATGTTGCGGAGTTGTGGCGGACTGGTTGCGGACTCATGGCGGAATTTCTCCATTGACTTCAATGGAGATTCTAAGTTCCGCAATGAAGTCCGCAGCTGTCATGCACATGTCATGTGTGCTGCGGATGCGTCTTGCTTTTTTGACATGACATTTCTTCATTCTGGCTGGACCTATGTATTTCTAGGTCTACAGCCAGACTGAGGAAGTCAATGGGGCTCCCGTAATTACGGGAGCGTTGCTAGGAGACGTCAGTAAATAGTCACTGTCCAGGGTGCTGAAAGAGTTAAGCGAACGGCAGTAACTGTTTCTGCACCCTGGACAGTGACTACCGATCCCAATATACAGCAACCTGTCAAAAAAAATAGAAGTTCATACTTACCGAGAACTCCCTGCTTCTGTCTCCAGTCCGGCTTCCCAGGATGACGTTTCAGTCTAAGTGACGGCTGCAGCCAATCACAGGCTGCAGCGGTCACATGGACTGCCGCGTCATCCAGGGAGGTCGGGCTGGATGCCGAAAGAGGGACGCGTCACCAAGACAACGGCCGGTAAGTATGAAATTCGTTTACTTTCACTAGGGAAAGTGCTGGCCATTCTCTCTATCCTGCACTGATAGAGAGAAGGGAAGCACTTTTCCCGCAGTCCGCAGCAGCTAGTCCGCATCAATTTACTGCACATTTTGGGCAGATCCGCCACAGAATCTGCAACGCAGATTCTGTGCGGCATTGATGCGGACAGTTGCGGAGGAAAACCGCCACGTGGGGCCATGCCCTTACTGTGCCCATTCCCGGCTGCTTCTCTATAGCAGTAATGATATCACTTATAGAAAAGGGACATTTAATAGGACACAACATACGAGGTGGAGGGAGTGATTGCTGCACAAGGTTGTTATTATTTGCAGAAAGTTTTTAGGGCGCGACAAATGATAAAGATCAAACTCTTACCAGTCCTGACACGACCGTGCTACAGGCAAAATGCGTAATGTTCCTATGACATGCGGCTGTTATTTATTCACCCCTCTAATAAAATAAATCTGTGTTAATGATGTGTGGAGAGGCTCCAATATTACAATTGTTGTGATAGCAATTTACTAATATAATGATAATGATTAAAGGGGTTGCTTATTGTGGATTAACCCTTTTTGTTAGAAGGCACCCCTGACAATAATCTGATCACAGGCTGTCCCACTCCGTAGTAGTATATGAGGGAATACGGCAGCAAGTACTCAATTCACCTGCAGCGCCACCACAGGAGATATGAATCATTACACAGGTCACACTGAAATCAATGGGCCGTCCATGCACAGATATGCCGGGTCCTCCAAAGCAAGAGACGCTCTTTGAAACTGCTCTCAACTGGCTATAAGATCAGGGTACTGATCTCGGGTTCCCCATTCTATTAACTCAGAACTCACTAATTTGGTATTTGAAAATGGGTTTTCTAAACTAGACAACCCCTTTAATAACGTTATTAGAGATCAATTCTGAATAATTAGACTCAGATCGTGACAGTCAGATGGAGGTATTATTTGAACAATGTATGGTTTTTTTTCTGTGCATTGTATGATGGTATTGCCGTATAATTTGGGCACAATATGCCGTATTAATTATGCACTGCGGTTTTTTTTGGGCACTGTATGGTGGTTTTATTTGGGCACTATATGATGGTTTTATTTATACACTATATTGTGGTTTTATTTGGGCACTGTATTCCATATTATTTATGCACTATTTGGTGGCAATATTTAATCACACAAAGTAGCTAGGTCCTTAAAACTTTTTGGAAGAAATACTGAACTCTGCCTTAGGCCTGATTTACACAAGCGTGTGCGTTTTGCGCGCGCAAAAAACGCTGCGTTTTGCGCGCGCAAAAGGCACTTGACAGCTCCGTGTGTCATCCGTGTATGATGCGCGGCTGCGTGATTTTCGCGCAGCCGCCATCATAGAGATGAGGCTAGTCGACGCCCGTCACTGTCCAAGGTGCTGAAAGAGCTAACTGATCGGCAGTAACTCTTTCAGCACCCTCGACAGTGAATGCCGATCACAATATACACCAACCTGTGAATAAAGAAAGACGTTCAAACTTACCATGAACTTCCTGCTTCCTCCAGTCCGGTCTCCCGGCCGTTGCCTTGGTGACGCGTCCCTCTCTTGTCGTCCGGCCCCACCTCCCAGGATGACACGGCAGTCCATGAGACCGCTGCAGCCTGTGATTGGCTGCAGCCTGTGCTTGGCCTGTGATTGGCTGCAGCTGTCACTTGGACTGAACTGTCATCCCGGGAGGTCGGACTGGAGGAAGGAGCCGGGACTTATCGGTAAGTCCGAACTTCTGTTTTTTTTTACACGTATATGTATATTGTGATCGAAAGTCACTGTCCATGGTGCTGAAACGGTTTAAGTCTTTCAGCACCGTGGGCAGTGACTGTCTCCTGACGTCGCGTACCCGAACATTTTTTGCCGGGTTCGGTCAAAACGAGTTCGGCCGAACCCGGTGAAGTTCGGTGCGCTCATCTCTAATTTGACACTCCGTTTGGATGTTTGTAAACAGAAAAGCATGTGGTGCTTTTCTGTTTACATTCATCCTTTTGACAGCTCTTGCGTGATTTTCGCGCATGCAACGCAGTAGCGTCCGTGCGCCATGCGTTGCTTTCACGCACCCATTGACTTCAATGGGTGCGTGTTGCGTGAAAAACGCACGATTATAGAACATGTCGTGAGTTTTACGCAACGCACTCACGCTGCGCAAAATTCACGCATCGTCTAAACTGCCCCATAGAGTAATATAGGTGCGTACGACACGCGTGAAAAGCACGCGCGTCGCACGCGCGTATATTACGCTCGTGTAAATGAGGCCTAAGGCTGTGTTCACATATGCGTTGTGGCTTCCATTTTAGCGTATCCGTCAGAGGACCACAAGAACGAAAGTTAACGTTTCCGTTAAAAAAAACATTGATTTTAATGGGTTTTATTTTTGCATCAGTTGTGCTCAGTTAGGCTCCGTTCCGTCAGTTTTCCGTAGTTTTTTTTAAGTTTAAAGTCAATGATGTTAGGCTTCGTTCTCATCTGCGTCAGGGCTCCGTTCTGGCGTTCCGTCGGAGCTTCCCGTCAGAACGAGACCCTGACTGAAACAAACAGAAACCATAGGTTATGTTATCATGAACTCCTTTACTGCCCTAGACCACCAGGGATGTTATCATAAACTCCTTCATTGCCCTAGACCACCAGGGATGTTATCATGAACTCCTTCATTGCCCTAGACCACCAGGGATGTTATCATGAACTCCTTCATTGCCCTAGACCACCAGGGATGTTATCATGAACTCCTTCATTGCCCTAGACCACCAGGGATGTCATCATGAACTCCTTCATTGCCCTAGACCACCAGGGATGTCATCATTAACTCCTTTACTGCCCTAGACTACCAGGGATGTTATCATAAACTTCTTTACTGCCCTAGACCACCAGGGATGTTATCATGAACTCCTTCATTGCCCTAGACCACCAGGGATGTTATCATGAACTCCTTCATTGCCCTAGACCACCAGGGATGTTATCATAGACTACTTCAGTGCCATAGGCCACCTGAGATGTAATCATAAATCCCTTCGCTGCCCTGGATCACAAGGTATATTACCATTAACCTCTTCACTTTGCTTAACTACCAGGAATGTTACCCATCACTGCAGAAAATTAGGACTATCCAGATTTACAGCCATTTTAAATATGAGTGCAAATATACGTAAGTTGCAGGTATGCTGGTGGAAGGGGGCCCTCTCGCTGTTTTTGTACAGCGGCCCTCAGTTGTCCATGTACACCCCTTAAAGATAAATGGGATTGTTGGGAAAAGCCAAATGAGCATGTTTGGCTGTTTCCAATGATCCCATTCATCTCTATTTAGAGGCATGTGACATAATCCGTCCTGTTCTCCGACTGAATACGGGGCCCCTAGATCTCAGCAACGGGGAGGGTCACAGAGGTTGAACTGCAACATGTGGGACGTCACACAAAAAAAAAATCTGACTTCATAGTTGGAATAAATGGTTTATGGGGAATACCCTTCTCAATAAGCTTGCCAAATTGGCTTAGCCATTAAACACATAGGCCCTTGTTATAGAAACATTCACCATAGCGGTTTTGCATAAGTCAGGTTATGTGGAATACACTTTTTTTTAGCCCCCGGAAGAAGCTGACTCAGTTCAGTAAAACGTACGTCGGGACATACCGACCCTGACAGTAGGGAAAGATTACAGATTACACAGGGCAAGATTGGAGCCATGAATAATAATTAACTAATCCTGCCGAATTCAAGTCCGCTCCAGACAGCTGGAGGGAACGGACGTAGTGGCGACACTTGAGACCAGTGTGTTGCTGAGTGCCCATGACGTCGCGGCACTCACAGCCAATACTCTGAAACAGACAGCAATCCTTACAACTGCACGAACCAGTAGTTTTCACTGCTAACAGGCAGGCTGTCTGTCTGCCTAAACACAGCGTACGCTGCTGTCTCTGTATTGCCGCCGAATTGTGTATCGCAGCGGCAACGCTGAGAACACTAAATAAAACACAACAGGCAGTTTGTCTCTCTGCATTGCCGCATAATTAAGAACCGCAGCGGCAACGCTGAGAACACAAAACGCACTCGGTGACCAGCTAGCTGCTCACTGAGATAGATTGCCTTCTGTCCGCGTTGCTGGCCGAGCTGCTGCTTGAGCCAGGAATGGAACAGCAACGCTGGTAACAGAACAAATACAACACAATCTGAAGACTAATTAACTGTTCATTGACACAAAAATTGTAATCCTTTTGCGCTGCTACTCACCAAAAGTTTGGAGCGGCAACGCTTAAAAGGTAGTCAATGATCGGGCAGTTGCTCATAGAGTTTGAACACAACCTCCTGTAGTGTGCATATGCAAGGTATCTTACAGATACAAAAATAACCCTTGCAGCACCACCTCGTTTATTTCCACCTGAGTAGTGGGGCCAACAAGCTCCCTACCCAGTGGAATTTGTTTAAAGCTGTAATCACACTGTGCAATAATTTAATCAAAATACCACACAATGTGGCAATAAAGGGGACATTGCACAGTATAATCCTTCTCCTACTACACTAGTCGGTATCAATAAAAAATTGAAGGCGACATTGTCCACCATGCTCTACCTTTCCTCCTCTCTCCCTATACCGACATTTTTCATGATTTAATAGGTGGTGTACACCAGAGCATGGAGGGATAAATTTAACAACTTCTAATATAAATTGTAGGTCTACTCTACCAATTTCATTAACTATTTTTACAATCCACGAGATTTTTCAGTGTGGAGGAATTATCTGAGGGTCGCGAAAACTTTGCCTATGCCAGATGTACTTTAGGTAATGTCACTGTAGCAGGAATCACAACATTTGTGTCTTAATTTTCTCTTTTTTCACTCCTATATGTAAAGCAGAGGTCTAAAGATCCACAGTTGTAATGAGGTACAACATCACTAGATGGCATCGAAGAACTGCTAACACTATCTACTAGTTATAGTAGATACAAATCCATGGCAAATTTCTCTTTATTTCGTCATGCCCCCTCGCCACTTCCTTAAGGGCTCATTCAGACGAGCGTAATACTCATCCGTGTGCTGTCCGCTGAAATAACTCACAGCACACGGACCCATTTATTTCAATGGGGCTATTCAGACGTGAGTTTCAAGTGCTTGCACGGACATGAAAAACGCATGCCACATGCAAAGCACACTGATGCCATACGCAACGCGCACCGATGGCACACGGACATGAAATGCACGAAATACGCTGTGTTTTTTATGGACGTAAACACTGTTCCCTATAAGGTACGTGGCCGCGCACCTTCTACGGTCCCCCCGCTCACTAAACTTTAAAGCCCGCGCCCTGTTTATTTTGCTGTCCGGCAGAAATAAAGCACTGTCTGGGATTTCTTCTGTTTCCACATATGATTTACACAGCTTTTTTTTTTTTTTTTGAAAGTCCGAGTCGTGCTTTCTGTCACCCAAAAGTGCAAAAAAAGTGCAGAGGTGCCACACAAAAAAGTGCACAAAGGGTGCGGTCTATCGCAGCCCTTCTCCTAAAGGAGAGAGGCCCCGCATAACCATTCCCCGACCCTCCAAACCATAGGCCTAGAGGATCGAAGATCCCCCTTCGCCGAAGCTAAGGGGGACCCAACAACACTCCAAGGTTTCTACCTGGGCTGCCACCCCAGTGTCCACCTTGGAGCCTGCATCTGGTTGCGCCTCCCTTCCGAAGAAGAGAGGCCGGGTTGCAGGGGAAAACGGAACCAGAAGGCCACACATTTTCCCCCTAGACCTTGGAAGGGTCCCAGAAGGGCACCACTTCCAAAAATCCTGTGACAAACGTGACAAACACACAGTGAAAAAACTAAATTAAATAAGTGAATGTGCGCTGTGATACAGCCTGGACATTCGCCAGATATAAAAATTCCTAATTTCCCAGCCAGAAGGCCGAGAAAATAAAGGTGTGTGCTCAAAACAAGGGTAGCGGGCAGAGAGGAGGACTTAGAATGGCTTGAAGAGAGTGGACTTGGGAGTGGCTGCGGACAGTGAGGAGGCAGAGCGTATGACGGTCTGCGACTGTCACTGACTGAGGTGACCTCAGTCAGAGACAGACCATCATTGGGTCGGTCCCTGGACCAGTGAGTTACCTAGTCCTGATGTCACAACCTCGGCTCAGACCGAGACCAGGCAGGGGGGAGTGTTGGACTTACTAATCACAGTCCTGCTTGTAGCTTTCCCACACTTAATTAGCATGGGAAAGCTACAAGCGGGGCTGGGATTGGTGAGTCTCACAGTCACTCCCAGTACACGCTGCATGCAGCGGCAGCCAGTCTGACTCTGACCAGTTACCACCCCCACGCAGTGGACCGACCTCAGAAGAGACAGACAGTGCCGGCCGTAATAGAATCCCAAACTACTACTTCTTGGCAAGTTTACTCTGTGTCCACTCTCTTCAAGCCACTCCAAGTCCTCCTCTCTGCCCGCCACCCGCTACCCTTCTTGATTGCACTGCGTCTGTGCATGTAAATTTTGTCGCATGCGCAGTGTAAATCATATGCGGAATCAGAAGAAATCAGAAATTTTTCTGATCGCAAGCATTGCCGTTGGGTCCCTGCTGTGCAACACAGCAGAGGCCCGGCGGCTATGGTGCCCGCTCTGCCTGTGAGCGGGCGCCATATTTAAACACGCTTACACGACGTGAATCGGTTTCAGCGGCATATTCTACCGCCATAACAGCTTCATTAAATGGGGATAATCTGCGTGTGAAAAACGTTGTGTGAACAAGGCCTAACAGGAAGGCTGCTTACTCCTTCTGTTATATTGTCTGATTTCATTAGGAATTTTACTGCACCCCGATGAAGGACTTTAGGATATTTTGAAACTAAATTATTATTATTATTACTACTATAGATGGTTGTATTTGAGATGATGTAATCAATTATTTTGATAGTGGAGGAACTAGTGTGGGTTTTAGGGCTACAATAATGACGTCACTAACATAACAGTAGAGTCAGTGGTTATCCACTTTGTTTGGTACTGCCGTGCCAACGTATTTCTGCGCTCTCTCACGGGGTGGGGTAGTGTGATTCTTTTTCGTAGACAGAATCTCCCTATATCACAGGCTGGCGGTGCAAGGAAAATTCTGTATTTCCTCAGTATATCTAAAAAGCAATGAGAGCCTGCGCCATTGTGTAATATATAGGTGATAAGTATAGAAATGCTATACTCTCATGTGGTGAAATGTGATCCTCAGGTGTTGGAGCTGGGGTCGTCTTCCCCGTCTGTGGTCTGTAAATAGTCCATGTATCACAGGTCGTACTATTGAAGTGATGGTATAGATCAGTCAGGCTTTGTATGTCCGTGAAAAAGAAAAAGACCATGGTCTCGATATTGGGTCAAAAAGTTACTTTTTTTTAAAATTAGGTTAAAAATGATAAAAAGTATCAGTCAAAAGACTGGTAAAATAAAATAAATAAAAAAACAATAAATAGATCCAGGGGATCCCGGCTTCATCAGGAGTGGTATGAGATGGGGGGGGGGGGTGTCCCTCTTAAAAATAGGTTAAAAGTTATTCACTTTAGTCAATACATTATTGCAGTGAGGGTCCAATTGCTAATAACAAGGAGTTTATAACCATTTTAAAGTGGCGCTGTCACCAGTTTATAACTTCCATATCTCCTACCTAATCTAATAGGCGCTTTGATGCGGATAACTACTGTTTTGTTTTCTTAAAAAAACACTTTTATTATTGAGCAAGTTATGAACATTTTTCAAATGCCTGGGCTTTTTTTTTCTATTCACCAAGTGGGCATTGTATAGAGAAGTGTATGACGCTTCACTTCACTCCAGCCCAGCTTGATTCACAGCACGATCTCGCGAGATCACACTGTGACGGGACGTCCTCCCGCAGGTCTTTCACCAGAGCAACGGAAGACTGAACAGACATCGCCTCCAGCCGATGCAGATTCAGATAAACGTCCTGGCAGGAGGCGATGTCTGTTCAGTCTTCCGTCGCTCTGGTGAAGGACCTGCGGAAGGAAGTCACAGCGTGATCTTGCGAGATCACTATGTGCAATGGAACAAGCTGGGCATGAATGAAGAGAAGTGTATGACGCTGATTGGTCAGTGTTATACACTTTTCTATACAACGCCCACTTGTTGAATAGAAAAAACACACCCAGTTGGGCATTTAGAACAAGTTAGCATAAATCGAATAATGTTCAGAACTTGAACGTGTTGTTTTTTTTAAACACAGTAGTTAACTACATCAAAGCACCTGTTAGATTAGGTAGGAGAAAGGGAGTTATAAACTGGGCCTCTTTACATTTGCATCAAATTTTGCTGCAGGGTTCAGGAGTTGGTGGCTCTCATATTAAAAGGGTTGTCTGTGATGAGATCAGAAAAACATGGCTACTGTCAGAGAATATTACGGTATGCACTTGAATGAGGCTGAGCTGCAATACCAGACACAGCCTGTAAACAACAGTGGTGCTGTTTCTGGAAGAATGTTTTCTAGAGCCATGTTTTTCTAATTTCATACAACCCTCTAAGTTAAGACTCTTTCAGCTCTCTGCTCTATTAGCCAGTGTGAAGAGACAGTAAAACAGAAATGTTTTGTTTTTTTTAATTAAAAAGAAAAAAAAACTAGAGTTTTGCTTTAGAGTCAATGTCCATCTTTTAAGACCCTATAAGTTACAAAATTCTGTGCTAATTTATTTCCTAATTTATCTTTAAAGGGGTCAAAGTTCTGTTTTTCTGAAACAGAACTACAAATTCTCGGCAAAGACAGAACTTATCTGGTTCTCTTATTTTACTCGAACCCACTCTGTTTTGGGCCACCCTTGGGTCAGGTGATCTTCACTCTGATCGCCCAGTGGGGAGAGTGGTGGGAAAAAAAACCTCACTGGAGTGCTTATTTAATATAACATGCTGGCTACCTGCAGTCACCACTGGGGGGAGCTTTCTGCATATGACATACATTGAACTTAAAGGGAAGGTGTCATGATTTTTTTATTTTTTTTATCATATTGCTTTTAGTATGATATTAACATAAATGTTATTTATTTGTGTTCTCATGTTCTACTTTTGACTTTGTTCTTACTTTTGCTTCTCTATGGGGGCTGCCATTTTTTCATCTCTGTATGCGCCGATTAACGACACATACAGAGATGGAATACGGCCCATACATCCCCATAGAGAATGCGAACGGGAGCCGTTCCATTCTCTGCAGTGTACGCCGTCTGTGTGAGAACGGCACATGCGCCGCTCCCACACAGACCAAAATGAAGCTCGTTCGCAGAGCGAAATCCGGCGCCATTTTCATGTGGACCGGAAGCCGCTTCCGGACAGTAAGATGACGACTTCCGGCCGCGGCTTCCGCCCATATGTTCAAGGAAGCGAAGACGCAAGGAATAGGAGCAGAGGCGGCGGCAGCAGCAGGTAATTTATGTTCGTGTATGTGATGTGTGTATTATGTTCGTGTTATACGGTCTGCTGAGCACTGTATCTAATCCTCCTACACTGTGCAGTTGCTCAGAAAATGGCGGCACACAGTGTAGGAGGTTTGAAGATTCAACCCCCTCCTTCTCCTGGCACTAGCCAGAATAAGGGAGGGGGGATTGTGTGAGCTCACTAGAGAGAGTGTGTCTAACCTAAATTTGCAGCATAAAGCAATGAGGTTGCTTTACCACATTGACCATGCTGCAATTTTGGGTACTGCTCCCTCTAGTGACCAGCACATGGAAATGTTATAAATTAGAATCTAATTTATAATATTTCCTGACTTGTGAAAAAATTAAAAAAAAATTAAAACAATGTGTAATCACTCAAATAATGATTGTTTAACTAAAAAAAAAAAAAAAAAAAAAAAAAATTCTAGTGACACATTCCCTTTAAAGGGTAACTAAACATTCAACAAACTTCTGACATGTCACAAGTTTTGATTGGTGGGGGTCCGAGCACTAAGACCCCCACCAATCACTAAAACTAAGCGACAGAAGTGCTTGTGTGGGCGCTCAGCTGCTTTGTGTGTGTTCGGCTTTTTCCGGAAATCAATGTATCGAAGTACGGTCTCAATAGAAAGTCTATGAGCCCGTACTCCGATACATTGGCTTTCTGGAAAAAGCCGAATAGAAACAAAGCGGCACAGCACTCACACGAGCACTTCTGCAGCTTTACTTTAACGATTGGTAGGGGTCTCTGTCCTCGGAAACCCACCAAACAAAAGTTTGTTGTACATTTAGTTACCCTTTAATAATATAATAAAACAGCTTGCTCCCTCTAGTGGTGGCTGCAGACAATTTGAATTTTATTATTTGACCGCTTAACAACCAAATACGGGTATATCCACGATAAGCGCATGCTAGTTCCCCCATTGTGATGGATATATCCGTCATTAGGATCTCATGGGTCCTGCCACTGTACCGACAAGATCAGCTGCAGAAGCACGGCTGTTATACAGAGCCGGGCTTCTTCCGCTACTTCTGGGATCGGAGATAACACCAATCCTGGCAGTTTATCCCTTGGATGCCAGCGGCATAATCTCAAAACTATGTTGTCTGAGTGTCTGCAGGCACATTGATATCGATGGTGCCGTCAATGATTCCAAATTGTAGTGCTCATAGCAGACTGTTTCCACGCTGGGGTCACATGCAACTCTTAGAATATTTTATTTTTTTTTTAAAAGTGTTTTTATTGTGTCAAAGTAGTGAAACATAAAAAAAGACTATATAAATTCGGTATCGCCGTAATCATAATGACCCACAGAATAAAGTTATCAGCGTACTACGTTGCTTCCGTAACTGCCATTTACTTCTATTGGAGTTACGGAAACAGCGTAGCTCAGCGAGCTACGCTGTTTTTATCATTCTCGACCATGTAATCAGGAAGTGGCCGGTGGCACATACCCTGTGGATATGCCATATATGTCCCTGATGGGCAAACTCCTTTGACCCAAACACAATGGTGGAATTGCCCCCCCAAAAAATGGACAAATGTTTTTTAATATATTATACGTACCCCACAACGGTGCCATTGAAAAAATAGAAATCGTTCTGCAAAAAACAAGCCCTCATATGGCTAGGTTGGCAGAAAAATTCAAAAGCAATGGCTCTCGAAACAAAAAAATAGTTGCGTCCTCTCGGCCCAAAATAACTGCGTCACGGCAGGGTTAAAGGCATCACGTGATATGTGATGTACCGGAAAATGTGACTTGTTTTAGTTATTTTAAGTGTAAAGTAAACAGCAATGTACATTATATGGGCAATTGGCATCAACGTCGCTTGACCGTTAAAGTCAACAAAAAGATGCAATTAGCACACGGGCCGCACCTCACCTCTCTACCACAAGTATGTACACCCTGGATTCCCTTCCCATATTATTTATCCTCCCACTCATTTATTTACCACTGAAACCAAAGCCCCACCTTGAAACTCCTAAAGTGAAGAGAGCCCCCATATAACGCACCCTACATAACCCACAACCCTACAGTGAATCCCCAACTCCAGACAAAAGTCACCCAAGAGCTAAATATAAGGCTCCGCGATAAGAACTGGTGACTACTTCAATATAAGAGGATGGTCCCCTACTTGCTGCTGTGTCTCCTGGCCATTGGTGGAGTTCATGTTGGTACGTACTCTGGTATTTCATATAAATATTAATTATTCTGAATGTTGAAAGGGTCGAAAATCAAGTGGACAGTCAGCAGATGGGATTGAAGGTGTTGGCGGTGATACCCTACCAGCCGGAGGTCACACAAAATATTTTTCAACGGAGTACAGATACTCATCTTAGCATTGATAAGGAGTATTTTTTGTCAGGAGTATTTAATTTTCAGTAAAGCAATTTAATAGTACAGTAAATAGGGTGAAAAAAAATTCTATCTATCTATCATCTATCTATCTATCTAATATCTATCTATCTATCTATCTATCTATCTATCTATCTATCTATCTATCTATCTATCTATCTATCTATCTATCTATCTATCTATCTATCTATCTATCTATCTATCTAATATCTATCTATCTAATATCTATCTATCTATCTATCTATCTATCTATCTATCTATCTATCTCTCTCTCTCTCTCTCTCTCTCTCTATCTATCTATCTATCTATCTATCTATCTATCTATCTATCTATCTATCTATCTATCTATCTATCTATCTATCTATCTATCTATTATCTATCTATCTATCTATCTAATATCTATCTATCTATCTATCTATCTATCTATCTATCTATCTATCTATCTATCTATCTATCTATCTATCTATCTATCTATCTATCTATCTCATATCTATCTATCTATCTCATATCTATCTATCTATCTATCTATCTATCTATCTATCTATCTATCTATCTATCTATCTATCTATCTATCTATCTATCTATCTATCTATCTATCTATCTATCTATCTTATGTAGGAGGCTCTCCAGTAGGGATTCCCTGGAGAGCCATATATAAGGTGGTGTTGTCCACCCCTGTAGTTGCTAATGTATTTGCGTGTCATTGTAATTGGTGATTAGTGATATCTCTTTGGTAATTATTATCATATTATAACATTTCTGTGGTGGTCAGAGGTTGAATAAATGTTTCTGCAGGGCTACATATAGAATGAATCTACACAAAAAGCCAATCAGCATTGTGTTACTTATCTTGTACTGAACTTGAGTTACAGCCTGTATTGTACTCCAGAGCTGCATTCACAGTTCTGCAGGCTTATGAGCTGATATCTCCCAGCATTCCTTACTTTCTAAATGTTTGCACACAGTTTGTTCTAGTGGGAAGTATTATCATTACACCCGACACTGTACAGTAATCTCATGTATGAAAAGCCAACTGCCCCCTGAAGTACAGGAGCTTAGCTAAGCTGTTAGGCTCCATGCACACGACCGTAAAATTGCCCGTAATTACGGACCCATTCGTTTCTATAGCGGACGGACACCTGGTGTCCGTGCTGTATAAACTTGCCGAAAAAAATAGGATATGTCCTATTTTTTTATTTTACGGGCCGTGCTCCCATACTTTATAATGGGAGCACGGGCCGTGAATACGGACAGCTGTCCGCGGCCATTTGTGGCCGGCCGTGCCCGTAATTACTGGTCGTAATTACGGGCACGGTCGTGTGCATGAAGCCTTAGGGATATATCTGCTGACAATCTTGTTGACTGTTTCCCATAGCAACCAGAAGAATTGTGAATGCAGCTCTAGGCTATAATACAGGCTGTAACTTAGGATCAGTAATGCAATACCACATACTCAAGTTTATATATCTTTTTTATGAACTATAAATTGGTGGTCATACCCTTCAAAAAGGCAATTCTAGAACAGCATCAATACAATGTGTAAAGAACGCAGATGTGGTTTTTTTTTTCATGTGGTTTTCCATAGCTACTCTACCTACTTTCTCCATTAAAGTCAATAGGGAAAAAATGGCAGAGGTAGGACATGCTGTTCTTTAAAAAAAATTGAGAAATCTCATTGACTACTATGTTACATCTAGCTTTGAGGTAAGTTTGAACGATCCCATAAAGAGATTTTCCCATCTCAGACAATTAGAGTTAGATAAAGAGCAGAGGAAGCCATATACCATAAATGTCTGAGATGTGTATACCCCTTTAAGTAGTTATCAATGATTTTTTTTTACCCTGCAGAATTATTATTATTTTTTCATCAGGAAGAGAACAAAAATCACTGGTGACCACTAACTCTTCAGTGTTAGGATCCTGTGAAATAGCTCCTCATATATTTTCATGACGTATGTGTTAAATGGATGCTATTATAGCCTATGGCAGACAGATGCCACTGTAGGGAGCGGAATCACCGGCCACAGCGTCAGCCGCTGTGCCCGGGGATTCCGCTTCACGTCCCTGACGTTACTGTCCATATATGGACAGTGAAGTCAGGAACTTCTCCTGGAGCGAAATTACCGGCCGTTGTGGCCAGGGATCCGCTTGAGGATTAGGGAACCGCTCCAGGAGAAGTCCCTGACGTCACAGTCCATATATGGACAATGAAGTCAGGGACTTCTCCTGCAGCGGAATTCCTGGCCACAGCTTCGGCAACGTTGTGGCCGGGGATTAAGATTCCGCTCCTGCAAGGAGCAAAAAACCTATCCTCCTCCTCCTCACATCCACTTCGCAATGTGAGAAGGAGAAGAGAGCGAGCGGCAGAAAGCACGGCTGTCACTCGGATCACATCCAAGTGGAAGCCGTGCTTTACTCGGCCTCATAGACTTCTATGGGAGCCGTACGGCCGGGAGCATGTCCCATTTTTTTACGTTTACCGGGCCATCAAAAAATTGGTCGTGTGAATAGCCCCATCTGGGGTCTATTGTTCCTCATGCGGCCGTGTGATGGCCATTTTTTTGAACGGCCGGGAATCCCTGTCGTGTGAATAGGGCCTTAGGCTTCCATCACAGCCTCCGTTACCTATAGACTATTATCACCTCCGTTTAACGTATACGTCATAAGAAGCTCATGAAATGTTCATAACATGTCTGCGTGTGACGTATGCCATACAGTGTCATACGTAACCAAAAGGCTCCCATGTTAATAAAATTTTTTTTTTTTTATGGGAATCCATTGTGTGGCAGTCTACTACATTATTCCAAATCTTTTTTTCCGCAGTATACGAATGTATACCGGGCGAACGGAGGCCAAAAGGACACTCTTTTTGGCCTCCATCGAGCTTATATAACCCTATGGACACGTTTAGCATGTACTTCGAGAGCTTTCCTGATGTACATGCTAAACATAGGGAAAAAAACGTGAACAGGGCCTTAAAGGGGTACTCTGCTTTGGAAAATCCCTACTTGTTAGAAGGGTCCCTTGACAATAAGCTGATCACAAAGTGCCCCCCTGCTAGGACCTCTAGTCATCAGCTATAATCAGTGGGGAAACCTGGCAGTAAGTGTTCTTCTTCCCTGCAGCGCCACCACAGGGGAAATTAATCATTACACAGTGCCCATTCATATCAATGGCTTGTCTGTGTAATACAGGACAGGTCCTCTAGAGCGAAATATGCTCTTTGTAACTGATCTCTGCTCTGACCAAGTGATGAGGATCCTGAACAGAAGACCCCTTTGATGTCCTGTTATGCAGTATAAGGAGCAGTTGATAAGACAACGCCGTACTCAGAAGATAACAAAAACACAAAACTTCTGGCCAGAACAAAATGTTTGTACAAAACTATAAGCAACATATTCATAACCTCAGTAAACAAGTCTGTCTGTCCAACATCATCATCCTGGAGGTTCACACTGATCATTTCCATCACTACATGTCCTCTACTGGGTGTGACTATCATTAGCGGTAACGTCTCGATCACATCGATGAATGACAGACTTTGTGTGACCTTGCAAAAACAAACCACAATAGTGCACCCACTATAATGGTAGAAACCTAGGCATCCTGCTGTGTATTTGACCACAAAGTGACATCATAAGAAATACACATGAAAGAAGATCGGTTATCATAAAATTATAGGTTATCATAAAATACACTGAACTCAATAATACAGTATGCAGTGTGCTCTTAGGCTCCACCTAGTGGAGACTGCATGTAGTCAGTATATTATCTTTAAAGCGTACCTAACCTTTCAGGTGACTTTTCAGAATAAGCTGTCATATGTGTGTCCATGAGGAATAATACTATTTCTGGCCAGTATATAACTTCTATTCTGCATTATTTAGCAGATTTCTCCTCTGCGGGCTCTATTTCTAATTCTCAGTTTTCCCTGAGATAGTGGGCAGAGCCTAAATGCTTAATGTATTTTATACACTGCACACACAGAGCAGAGAACATCCTGCTCCCCAATCTCTCTGTAGCACACCCTCAGAAGCAGCAGCAACAAGGAGGACATACAGAAGTAATGAGCAGTGTAGCTGTGAATTCAGCACTGGGGTGAGAGAACACTTACTAGAAGCTGCAGCAGCATCTGTGTGTGTCTCTCGGTCTCATCTCTCAAGATGAATTTTAGTAGTAAATTTAGAATGAATGATCAGTGCAGGAGGCAGGGGGAGAAGTGCCCGACAAGTGGAGAAAGATGCATTTTTTCTCTATAAAGATATATTACAAAGTTTCTTATATATATTCGCTCGATGCGTAGATTTGCACGATAATTTAAGCTCCCTCCTGCTAAACCTCGTCCACTTTTTTCGCCCTTTTTGAAAATGGCAGAATTTTTAAAAAAAATGTTGGGTGCGTCATAAATTGCAGCTTTTTAATGGCTCAACTGGCGTAAAGTTGTTAGTAAATTCCCCCAAAGTCTTTGTAGGGGATTTGGAGTTCTGTATCAGAAAAGAAACTGAGCTCTGACCCCTATAAAAGTATTTAAGGAAATAATCAGCACAGAATTTTGGACCTATTAATGTTCCTGTTTAAGAGGATGGCTACATCAATGATATGGGCATTGCAAAGTAGGGAATGAGTTACGGGGCCCAATGCCAATTCCGGAATGGGTGTTTGGCGGAGGAACTTTTATTGTCTCCCATTTTGCCCTGGCAACAGTGCTAAAGCGTGTGGGACACCAAAAGCCATAGACATGGACTGGTGCACATGAGGGGTTGTGGTTATGTCAAAGTTGGTAGGTCCATTTTGTTTTGTTTTTATAGATAGGAGTGGTATTATTGGTTAGCCAATGGGAAGTTCCAATGATATTTAATTGGAAAATTCCATGGATTCTCCCAAAAGTCTTTTACGATCTACCCTACGTATAGGCAGAGAATGAGGGTCTCAAAAACGAACTCGCACATATTTTCTTAATTTTTGGCAAAGGGCTTATTTAAGTTTATTTACAGGTGTTGTACAGGATTAAAAAAACATGGCTGGTTTCTTCTATAAACAGCGCCACACCTGTCCATGGGTTGCGTCTGTTATTGCCGTTTAGTTGCATTAAAGTAACTGGGGCTGAGCTTCAATACCATGTACAATCTGTGGAAAGGTGTGGCGCTGTTTTAAGAATAAAGTAGCCATGTTTTTCTAATCCTATACAACCTAATTCAATTTAAGTTTTTACTTAGAGAACACCTGATTTGAGATATCCGATTGGCTGTTGCTGTTAATATCTTCGGGAAGGCGGGGTTTACTTGTATTGATCGCCCCGATGAAATGGAGCTCTAATCGGTCTTCTGAGCTATTGGGGAATGCTTCTTGGTTTTACACTACAATTGTAGCAATCTTGGGGAAGGAGTTGATGGATCTAAAGATTATGACCTTTTACACATAGAGTTTCTTTAAATTCCAACATTTTTGGCCAGTCGATAGCGAAAATCAAAGCGTGTAAATCCAACCTAAACACTCTTCCCTTCTAAACCAGTGGTGGGCAACTGGCGGCCCTGCACTGCTGAGTACTCGACTAGAAAAGTTTCAGTGTGATCCAGTGGCCCAGACATCACTACAACCTCTGCACCCCCCATAGTTATAGCATTGCTAATAATCCTAATACATTTCTAATTTTTTGTGTTTTCTTTTAGGAGACGGTCAGACCACAAGAGAATGCTATTCCTGTCAATTTAAGTTCTTATCTAACTGTTTTTTCACCACGTCCTACGTCGCTCAATGTCAAGAAAACTCATATTGCGGAAGCACAAACTACACATTAGGTATGTGTCCATTCTGACTATTAAATGTGGGTCCATGTAGTTTACCAATGAATTTGTGTATGATCTGGCCATACCCAGGACGCACGTCCCAAACAACCTGCTTTGCTATCAATAATTATTATAAGGACCACGGTCTGGTCACCTAACATCTACTGGTCCTCCTCTGAGGTCTACTGGTCCTCCTCTGAGGTCTACTAGTGGATCACGATTTACGATTTGGCCACCACTGCCTTATATTAAACCAAGTATAGCTAAACAAGATAGACAAGACTCCTTATGGACTGGAGGACCTTCTCACACCCATCATTCACACAATGTAGAGGCAGCTGCAGGGAAAATGTAGTATTACATGGCGGCCATTCCGGTGAGCGTCCATCCTTGTAATACAAGAATGTCTAGATCTGCCAGAACAGATGTCTCTCCTCAGAATGTCTCTCCTTTATGGCTAATTTAAAGGGATCCCGAACAGAGGACCTCGCTCTATGATATCTATATGCCGTGATTTCCCTGCAGCACCACCACAGGAGGAACGAAGTATTACACAGTATCCATTAAAATCAATAGACTATCCATGTAATGCACAGATGTGTTGAGTCCTCCAGAGCAGGAGATGTTCTTTGTGGCCGCTCTTCACTCCGGCTATTAGTGGGGGTCCCTTAGGGAATAAGAATTTCCTAATAGAATGTTTAAAAATAGGTTTTCTAAGCTAGATCCCCCATTTAATGATCTTTTCTTTTTCCAAAATAGGAGGTAATGTTATTTTTGCCAAGTATGGATGTTTCGAATCAGTAAATTGCAATCAAACCTTACAAGGTACAGGAGTACTGAAAGCAATCACCGGCAACACCACCTGCTGTATATCGAGTTACTGCAACGGAGGCTACACCGCTCAAGCTCCCCGGCTCGCTGTCATAGGACTGCTCAGCATTATCCTACTCTATATTACATCATGAAGACTTCCATACTTCTCCAGAGGCTTTTTATGAACAAAACATAAGGCCCATTCCAGTCCTCAGTCCCTGCCCTTGGATAATGGCTGATGGTCCAACTTGGTTAAAATTAAGAAGAGATATTACTCTAAATATATCGATGACCCCACAATAATAACCAGCTGGAGCTGTAAATTCACCGGCTTATAAAGCATCTACTTGTCTGGAAGTCATGATCATGTCCGCAGGTCTACTCCCCTTACTCTATCACTAGCGCCTCTTATTTATGGGTGTTATCTGGTTTTAGGTATTAAAGCTTAATCATTGTATAATCCAATATTTAGTTCATCTATCTAAAATAAATTGTTTCAATTTCTTATCAATTTGAAGATCTCTGCATGCTGTCAGTGAATGTGAACACTAGTTGACAACCTGTAAAGACCAAATACTATCCATAGCCAACGGTTGATACAGTTTCCTCTGTGAGCTAAACAATGTAAAATTTCTCCCGGTCCCCTCAAGACAACCCCTATCCCTAATCCGTAGTAGGGAAGATGGGTGTCGTAGTAGGGGGACCACCTCTATGTGCCAGAATTGAGAGCCGCTTTGTAAAAATAGCTCTTGTTCCGGCAGACCCGGAGTGTTCATACATTACGTAGATGGCTATTTATTTGTGGCTGGCCGTGGCTATTATCGCCGGTGGTAGATTAGCCAGACCCATGGCGATCAGCTGATCACCGCCGGTCCGGCTTCTTTACATCCCGTTTTCTTTTTAAAAAGGGGTTGTTTAGATGATAAGGATTGTCTCATTTCGAAAGCCCATTCCGTATACCATATTCATGCCAATGGAAATCATAGAGGTCCCCGACTCCGCGAACCCCCTCTATAAGCCTGTGCAAAGAGCCTCTAACAACTAGCTCTGTTGTCCATGAATTATTATCGCTTGAATGGCGGCATGTAATACTATATTTTCCCTGTAGCGGCTGCAGCAGAGAAATGAGCAGACGACGCAAATTACAAAATTCGGAGCAAAAAAAACCCCAACTCATGTAAATACATCCTTACTAAAATACAGATCTCTACGATGTTCCCCTGCTGTTCATAATTGCTAAATAGCAGCCACGGCTTCTCTTAAAGAACAAAGGTGGACATTAAAGGGGTATTCTAGTCCTAAGAAATTGATGGCCCATCCTCGGGCTAGACCATTAATATCTCATTGGTCGGAATCCGACTCCAGGCACCCCCGCCGATCAGCTGTTACGAATGGGAGAAAATGCTGTGAACCGCCGCTACAAGTGTGATGGCGATTCACTGTACGAGACGATAAGGAATGAAGGGACCGCTTCAAAACAGCTGATTGGCGGGGGTGTCCCGGAGTTCGGACCCCACTGATCAGATATTGATTGGCCTATCCTGAGGATAGGCGATCAAATTCTTAGGACTTGAAAACCCCTTTAAGGGTATGATCACACATGGAAAATTTGCGCAGAAATGTCTGCATCTGACTAGAGCTCGCAGGAATCCATGTGTTGCCACCAAAACAACCCAATTCAGATGTATGGAACTGATTTTTCTGCAACAAATCTACCGCCTGTGAATAAACCCTAAATAAACCCTCGTTCTGATAGTTACTCCCTAATAAGAACATATACAATTTTTACATTCATTTCATTCTCTCCAAAATAATATTTATTGAAAATTTTGAAATTGTGAAACAAATCTTATATTCACACTTCGTAACCATTTCATGATGGAGTTTGTACGGCGGTAAAGATCACGTAACCCCTTCACCATCTGCAAAAGTATTAAAAAGTATAGGAAAAATGTAAATACCCCATCAGGGCCACATCCAAATTTGCAGGTTCCCGACAAACTGTCCATGGTGTTGGTCTGCTGTATAAATGTGAATAAATAAATTTGATTTTTTTTTTGCCTCCAAAAAGCTTCTGTCTCCTCTGTTTATATCAACGTCAGACCTGATGATTTGTGCTGTATGCTGTGAACATTTTATACGGCTCCTCTCACACCACGTTCAGACCATAATCCTGACATATAGGGATTCAACAACCGCTCCAGGCCCAGGTGTCCAAGTGGGCCCAAAAGCCCCTCTGCCACATAAGAAGACACCAGTATTATAAATGGTAGGGGGAAGGTCCTGTTACAGATTTGGGGCCAAGGAGATTCCCGTTACGCCTCACGTTGTGCGTTTCTATGCCATAAACGTGTACTGTAACATTCATGTTAGTGTCTACAGTGCCTTTGGATGCCCAAACAGTGCCCATTCGTCATGTTTGGCAGGTATACGTTGGTATAGCATTTATGTTACTAAATAGCACATACGTGACGTTCCCTTTTATATTTTTTTACTTTAAATAGTAACTACACTTTCATTAAATTTCTGATATGTCAAAGAAAAATATCAAAAGTTTGTATCGGTGGGGGTCCGGGTGCTGAGTCCCCCACCGTTGCTGAAACGAAGGTGCAAAAGCGCTCAATTGATGGCTTTGCTCCTTCGGTTGTAATCGGCGCTCGTCGGGCTGTAGACGGTTTACATAAAACGTGAGCGATTTCTGTACCTTTGTTTCAGCAATGGGGGGAGGGGTCTCAGCACCCGGAATCCCACTGATCCAAACATTTGACAAGTCTCTATGACGTATCCAAAGTTTAATAAAAGTGCAGTTACTCTTTAAGTGTATAGGTAGATGGATCCAAACGATTGCACATTATTGGTTTGGATCCACCTGAAAGAAAGAGGTTAAAACAATCACATCCTTTTCTGTTAAACCGATCCAGATAAATACTATTACTTATTTATTATACGATTACATTTATTATACTATTATTTATTATACTATTGCGTATTTATTATACTATTACTTATTATACTATTACTTATTTATTATACTATTATTTATTATACGATTACTAAACATTTTTTATACTCTTACTTTTTTATTATACTATTACATTATACTATTGCTTATTTATTATACTATTATTTATTATACTATTACATTTATTATACTATTATTTATTATACTATTATTTATTATACTATTATTTATTATACGATTACTAAACATTTTTTATACTCTTACTTTTTTATTATACTATTACATTATACTATTGCTTATTTATTATACTATTACATTATACTATTGCTTATTTATTATACTATTATTTATTATACTATTACATTTATTATACTATTATTTATTATACTATTATTTATTATACTATTATTTATTACACTATTATTTATTATACGATTACTTATTTATTATACTATTGTTTACACTTTTTGGACAGATCTACAAAATGTACATGGCTGCGTTCCAGTGTCCAGGGTACCACCTCCATTGCTCTGGGCTTTATAAACTGAGATTGGGGCTGGCAGGGTTGCCAGGTGGCACATGCGCAGTATAAACTGCCTGCCAAGTTAATCAAAATGCCGCCAACCCTAACTAAATCTTCTGTATGCCAATTATAGTAATAATCCAGAAGATAAGGGGTAAAAAGGACGGAAAATCCAAGGGCGCAGCTCAATGAACCCTAAGTCCAGTCAGTGGGACCTCACAGTCCTTGGATTTTCCGTCCTTTTTACCCCTTATCTTCTGGATCTATACAGCGGAGTTTGTTTCAAAATCTCCGGAACGGGAACTGGGCTGCAACTTTCTTATACAAGTGTGACTTGGACACGTATCTTTGGATGTTATGCTCCCAGCATAACACTATCGGGTCAGCACAATCGACCATCTCTTTCCACCCTTATTTCCTACAGGTTCATGCACGATGTGCGCTTTGTTTTCCTCTTTTTCGACAGCGTAATTATAGTAATAAGTCTTTTTATTCTGGTCTTCCTGTGAGTTTTGTGTCTTGACCTTTTGAGGTTTGATTACTCTCCAAGTATCCGCTTGGCGTTTCCTGCGATCTAGGCTTGATTGACATCTCTTCGTAGAGAACGGTAGATGATGCGACAGAGATGTCAATCAAGCCTAGATGGGAAGGGTTGTCACCTAGATCACAGGACACTTGCCTACTTCGGAAACACCCAGCGGACACATAGAAGTTTTAACAACCCCTGAGCTGTATGCAGATTACTCTCTAAGGTCTGCTTTATTACTGCTGCTAGACATGGATATGTTCTGAAGTGTCTTTCTAGCCCCTATATAGCGGTTTGGAGTTGTCATAACTGATGACAAGTTTTCTTTAATGAACCCCTAAAAAATCACCTCACACCAAAGCCCTGGGCCAGTAGAAGAGCGAGACCCAAACCACAATCACAGGAAAAGGGAGGGGGGGGGGGAGCTTACAGAAGAATTGTGGAGTTCTTTCTCAAAGTATCAACATAGCCATTAAAAAAAACTTAATGTACAATTTTGAAGACATTTTTTTTTTTTAATAATGTATCTGTGTTTTTGGTGCAAACTTTGTAAGTACTTTTAAGTTTCAAAAGGTATTTTTACTTTTTGAGATACAGCTGCTTTGTATCCTGTATACAGAGCAGCTGTATCGTGCGCTGAGACCTGAATCCGTCAGGTCAGCGGGACTGACGGGTTCAGTGACAGTGGGTCCACCTGTTATCCATCACATCTAAGTTATGAACTTAGTCAGGCAGCAAAGTGGTTTGTTTATTCCAAAAGCAGCGACGTTTCATCTCACTATGAGCTTTTTTCAAGCCCGCTGAAAAGTCGTTGCTTCTGGAATAAACAAACCACTTTGTTCACGGAGTGCTGCCTGACCTTGGATTGATTACGAAGGGGCTTTGAACCTGTTACCCTTCAGGCGTGCACCATGGATTTTTCATAGCTTATTTTTAGCTTGTTCAGTGCTGCGAGCATCTTCTCTATTTGCATAAGTTATGAACTTAGATCTGATTGATTACAGGTGGATCCTGCGTGTCAGAGAAACCCAGGACCTGCTGTCACTGATCCCATCGGTCCCGCAGACCTGACAGATACAGGTTTCAGCGCTAGATACAGCTGCTCTGTATACAGGATACAAAGCAGCTGTATCTCAAAACGTAAAAATTATTTTTGAAAAATATTACAAAGTTGCACCAAACACACTGATCCACATTTGTATTGAAAAAAATTTTTTTTTCAAAGATGTACATAGGCTTCAAATGCATTCAAAAACAAGTTTGCGAACTTTTTTGAGAAGAAAAAAAACACTCAAAAACATATACCACAACTGTATGTCCGATCACGGATAACCGTGACTTCTACGGGCTTATTCAGACGAACGTAGAATACGTCCGTGTGACGGCTGTTTTAACAACGGCCGTCACACGGACGCATGTATTTCAATGGGTCTGTCCATACGTCCATTGTTTCAACGGACCCTGTGAAGGGTCCGTTGAAAAATAAGGACATGTCCTATTTTCTTCCGTTTTCACGGATCCCTCCATAGACTCAAGTCTATGGGGATCCGTGAAAACGGGACCCGCAAGGGAGCAACGCGGACGTTAAAACTGCCGTTTTTCACGACCAAGTTCCCCCGCGTTCCTCTGAATAAGCCCTAAATCTAAGAACATGCATGTGAATACGGTCCTAACAGAGGTAGACAGAATAAGTGTGAACAAAGCGCCTTTCACCCACGAGTCCTCAGAGAGCTAAGTTCAGTTACTTCTGTATTCACAAAATGTACACGAACTGTTTGATTAGTGTGGGTCTGTGTCCCCCGTTCCCACCATAACCCGCTGCCAGGAGGTGTTGAGTGGAGCGCAGGTCATGTATACACCCTACCGCCCCATTCAAAGTCTATGGCACTGACAAAAACTGCTGTAGACTTTGAATGGAGATCTGGGAATGTTGTAACTCCACGAGTGCTGATATGACATCCATTATAATGAGGTGACCCAGCCGGCATTTAGTGACGTCACTGCTGGGGCAGCGATTTTAGCCTCTTCTCAACATTTGACATAAATAAACGGGGTGTCAGGTGTATGTGACAGCTGACACCTCACTCTAACGGCCAGGATTGGAGAGAACGTCCTCTGTGAACCAATAGCAGTTGTCACGGTAGCCGGGGGGGACTAATGAAAACCCCCAGATCTGCCATGTTGGTCCTCCTATTAAGCCCCGCCTCTAGGAGACAGTTAAAAGTACTGCAGTACATAAGTATATCAGTTTATTATGCAAATGATCTAACGAGCGTAAGTTCAACAATTTAAAAAAAAAGTTTAATAAAAGTTATTAATAGAGGGAAAAATAATATAAACAATAAAAAAATTAAACGTAATTGGAACCGCCGCACCCGTAACGATCTGAACTTTTCCAATATAACGTTATTTATTACACACGTTGAACACCTTATAAAAAAAAAGTGTCACCTCGCCTCGAAAAAAGTGATCAAAAAACTGCATGTACCCCAAAATGGTACCACTAAACACCACAGCTCACCCCGCAAAAATGGAGCTTTCACACCGATCCATCGATTTAAAAAAAAGTTACGACGACAAAGCACTTTTTTTGGTGTTTTTTACTTGTTAAAAGTAGTAAAAGATAAAAAAAAAAACGATATAACTGTGGTATTGTCGTAATCACATTGACCGGCAGAACAGTTACCACGTCATTCTTACCGCACAGTGAACGCCGCAAAAACAAAACCCAAAAAACTATGGCGCAATTGTGGTTTTTTTCCAATTCCACCCCACAAAATAATTTCTAAATGTTTCTCAGCACATTAAATAGTATCATTAAAAACCACAAATAATCCCGCGGAAAACAAGCCTCCGTATGGCTACGTCAACGGAAAAATTAAAAGTCGTAGCTTTTGGAATGCCACGATGGAAAAACTAAAAATGTTAAGTTGTCTGTGTCCTCAAGGGGTTAATAACAAGCCCATTTATGACAAAGGGACCGTCCGCCGCAATAAGGAACACGTCCGGCCATAGAAGCAGGTAATGTGCACATAAAAATGGCAGCCGTTAGACAAACTTCCGGTCACGTGACCTTATGTTATCGAGGTTGCTAAGACATCAAAAGGAAATAGACTGCATTTCATTTGACTTCGCCCCGCCCCCTGTGCCTGGTCTGTCGAATCAGATACTCACTTCCCTATTTATCCGGCTCTGGATATTTTCACTCAGCCAATCAGACGTTCGATATAAGGAGTTAGACTCCTCCCTACTGTCACTGAGTGCTCCGCCCCTTCTTTTGTTGGCGTTCGGTGATTGGACTAGGTGGTTGTCGGTTACATCAGGGCGTGGCTTCTTCCCGCTGCTCTCCTCCTAACGGTCCCGGCTGGGCCTGTGAGAGGAGAACATGGCAGCCGGGGGTGAGGGCGTCATGCGGAGATGGATCAGGGGCTTTGGGCTGCTCTACCTGTGTATCCGGGGTCCTCGGCTCTATCGGGTTTACCGGGTGAACGGGCGGGCAGCGATTGGGAGAGGCCGGCCCTTGCAGGAAGGAGACGCTGAGAGTTCCTGGGTAAGAGATCTGTGAATTGCACCTGTTATGGGACTGTATTATAGGGGTGATGCTCCCTCCATACCACATGGCTGCCATGCCCAGTACTCTACACGGGTATGTGGCTGTATACATTACACACAGTGCGGATATAGGAAGCGCTGCGGTTATGTCACTTTATCATTTACTACTTGTCTCAATTCACTTTTAAGATTTCTGCTTCCTGTCAGTGAATGGAAACGTTGTTTAAATCAAGAATCTGAAAAAAAACTACAGATCTAATACTACTCACAGCTGGGGATTTGCTACAATGGTATACAGTCTGAACAATCCTCTGTGAGCTCAATACATCATCTTTAGTGCAGATAGTTTGCTACAATGTATGTGTTTATCCAGCGTTTGCAAGAATTGCACTATCTGCAGCACTTGCTACTAGAAACCTGACAGACCCCGTTATAAGTTAAAGGGGGGGGGGGGGGGTCCGTCATGATTTGTCGGTTTGTGTTTAAAACCCGATCCAGTTTGGCTGTCGTGGCTCTATTATTAACGGAAGCCATGACACCAGTGTGAAAAGCCCTAAATGATCAGCCTGGAGTCAAGACTTATTTAGCTAAGGGAGGATTAGGCTAGAGACTTGAATGTTTCTAGTCACTGACTGCAACCAGAGATCTTGAAAATTGTGAGCTGTAAAAGAAGCAAAGTGTAAAGTAAAGTCGCTGAACGTTTTATTATGGCGGCCCTATTAAAATAAAGACATGAGTGCTGCTGTCAGTTATACTGGGGGGTATAGTGACACCCACTAAAGAGCCCCCCTTAAAGTGCCAAACAGGGGCTGAAACCAAAAGGGTTCCTGTGGAATCTCACAATGTATCACATGGTTCCTCTCAGCCAATCAGTGGCTCTGGTTTAGACAACTCCTGACCAGCAGAATGTGGGGGTTCCTGCAGCTGAGACCCCCCCCCCAGTGATCAGCAGGGGAGCAGAAGAGGGAAAACCTCTGCTATAGGTCATGAATGGGGTAAAATATCCAATATGTGGGACTTCCCTACCTCTGCTGCCTGCCGTATCTGTACCACTAGGCCTCTACCCTGGCCGGGTGGGATTTAGTATATAATAATGGCCGTGTGGTATCGGAGAGCTTCGCGTAGGTCCCGGCGCTCCCTGTCGGTCAGATGTCACGGACCTGAGGTAATGTAGATATTATTTACTTTACAGGAATCATTTTATCAACCAAAAGCCCTGGAGAAACACACAGACAGCATCCTGGCATGGGTAAGTCACGCGTGCCGCCTGCAGTCACCACAGACATAAAGGTGCCCGTACATATAAGACCATCCTCAGCCGACCCCCTCCCCCAATATAATGTGTATGGGGCCATCTGCCCCTCCCCCGATTGCAGAAGGGAAAATGAGGTGGGGGGGGGTTCTATATAAATTGTAGAGGGACATTTGACGGCCCATGGACTTTGAGTTCACAATCCAGGACCATGTGACCCTCTGACCTGCCTCACCTGTCACCGCTGTCCGCAAATGTCCATTTTGGTTGTTGACCTTGTTAACCCTCGTCTCTCTGCAGGTATCTGTCCTGTGGACCATTTCTTACTACTCCTCCCCCCTCGCTGCCTTCTACATGTTCAGAAAAGGTGAGTTTCTAAGATAACGCCCCTTCATGGAGGGGATAGTGAACGTCCGAGCTGACGGGCCAGTAGATAACATTAGGTTTGGTTTCCTCTTTAAAGGAGTTGTCCGGGCACGGGGCGGTTTTTCATACTAATGACTAATCCACGGGATAGGTCCTCAATATATGATGGGTGGGGGTCCGATGATCAGCTGTAATGGGCACCGGATGTTATGCAGTGGCCGGTGTTGGTTCCGGGCGCAGTATAGCGGCCGTGCTGCAGCTCTGCTCCTATTCGCTCTGTGCCGCAGCCATCCGCTTCCTGCACAGACACTCAGTGCCCGGAGGCAGCCGGAACAGCTGATCAGAGCGGGGTCGGGCTGTCGGACCCCCACCGATCACATACTGATGACCTATCCTGTGTGTAGGTCAACAAAATGAACCGCCCCGTACTTGGACAACCCCTTTAAACTTGGGGTGCACAGTGACCTCGGTCGGACGACATCCAGTCGCAAAGTTTGCCACTCGCTGGTTGAGCGTGGCACGCGACATCCTAAAAACACCCAGAAAAAAATACAAATTGCTGATGTGACGTAAACGAGTTGCAGTTGCACACGGCACTTTTTAACAACTTTATTTTATACTTCTAACGTATTCGCGTACCCCGGTATACTAATACGTCGCACTGCATCGCTCTGGCCCAGGCTGCTGTTAGGACGTCGCACAGTGTGCGCTGCCTGATGTCAAAAGGCGGTGGGCAGTCGGGAAGGGGTTAAAACCTATGCTGGCAAAGTCGCGTGCAACTTGAGATCTACCGCCAAAAATTCTGCAGCTTTGGATTTTTGTTCCGTCTGTCGTGTCGCGTGTCGTAACGTGGGCTCATCTTCAATCGTTACTTGCGATGTCGCGTGGCGAAATTCATGCCGCGTGACCGAAGTCGCTGTGTAGCCCTAACCTCGATCTGCTGTGTGAACGGGTCCTGCACCATAAACCATATAGTCACACGTGGTCCACGTAGTTTCCTCCGGATATTGATCGCCTACCACCGGCTCCGTGTTTAGAGAACGTTCATCGCCGCGTCCGGTGGAGAGAACATTTCTAGGACAAACCGTATAATGTTGTGAAATGATAAAGTGCAATGTGTCTGCTACTTGTGATCTGTGTTCTGTACTGCAGGATATATTACTGCGGCCCGGCTGATACCTCTGACACAGTATGGCTTAACCCTTATGTTCCTGCTGGCGGGAATAGCATGTTTACGAGGTAAGACCCTTCCCTGCAATAAACCGCTGTGTATAGAGAGTAGCTGTGTACTGTGAGGTCCGTTGTAGGATGCTCGCTGTATATAGAGAGTAGCTGTGTACTGTGAGGTCCGTTGTACGATGCTCGCTGTATATAGAGAGTAGCTGTGTACTGTGAGGTCCATTGTAGGATGCTCGCTGTATATAGAGAGTAGCTGTGTACTGTGAGGTCCGTTGTACGATGCTCGCTGTATATAGAGAGTAGCTGTGTACTGTGAGGTCCGTTGTAGGATGCTCGCTGTATATAGAGAGTAGCTGTGTACTGTGAGGTCCGTTGTAGGATGCTCGCTGTATATAGAGAGTAGCTGTGTACTGTGAGGTCCATTGTAGGATGCTCGCTGTATATAGAGAGTAGCTGTGTACTGTGAGGTCCGTTGTAGGATGCTCGCTGTATATAGAGAGTAGCTGTGTACTGTGAGGTCCGTTGTACGATGCTCGCTGTATATAGAGAGTAGCTGTGTACTGTGAGGTCCGTTGTAGGATGCTCGCTGTATATAGAGAGTAGCTGTGTACTGTGAGGTCCGTTGTACGATGCTCGCTGTATATAGAGAGTAGCTGTGTACTGTGAGGTCCGTTGTAGGATGCTCGCTGTATATAGAGAGTAGCTGTGTACTGTGAGGTCCGTTGTAGGATGCTCGCTGTATATAGAGAGTAGCTGTGTACTGTGAGGTCCGTTGTAGGATGCTCGCTGTATATAGAGAGTAGCTGTGTACTGTGAGGTCCATTGTAGGATGCTTGCTGTATATAGAGAGGAGCTGTGTACTGTGAGGTCCATTGTTGGATGCTCGCTGTATATAGAGAGTAGCTGTGTACTGTGAGGTCCGTTGTACGATGCTCGCTGTATATAGAGAGTAGCTGTGTACTGTGAGGTCCGTTGTAGGATGCTCGCTGTATATAGAGAGCCGTTGTACGATGCTCGCTGTATATAGAGAGTAGCTGTGTACTGTGAGGTCCGTTGTAGGATGCTCGCTGTATATAGAGAGTAGCTGTGTACTGTGAGGTCCGTTGTACGATGCTCGCTGTATATAGAGAGTAGCTGTGTACTGTGAGGTCCGTTGTAGGATGCTCGCTGTATATAGAGAGTAGCTGTGTACTGTGAGGTCCGTTGTACGATGCTCGCTGTATATAGAGAGTAGCTGTGTACTGTGAGGTCCGTTGTAGGATGCTCGCTGTATATAGAGAGTAGCTGTGTACTGTGAGGTCCGTTGTAGGATGCTCGCTGTATATAGAGAGTAGCTGTGTACTGTGAGGTCCGTTGTACGATGCTCGCTGTATATAGAGAGGAGCTGTTTACTGTGAGGTCCGTTGTAGGATGCTCGCTGTATATAGAGAGTAGCTGTGTACTGTGAGGTCCGTTGTACGATGCTCGCTGTATATAGAGAGTAGCTGTGTACTGTGAGGTCCGTTGTACGATGCTCGCTGTATATAGAGAGTAGCTGTGTACTGTGAGGTCCGTTGTAGGATGCTCGCTGTATATAGAGAGTAGCTGTGTACTGTGAGGTCCGTTGTAGGATGCTCGCTGTATATAGAGAGTAGCTGTGTACTGTGAGGTCCGTTGTAGGATGCTCGCTGTATATAGAGAGTAGCTGTGTACTGTGAGGTCCGTTGTAGGATGCTCGCTGTATATAGAGAGTAGCTGTGTACTGTGAGGTCCATTGTAGGATGCTCGCTGTATATAGAGAGTAGCTGTGTACTGTGAGGTCCGTTGTAGGATGCTCGCTGTATATAGAGAGTAGCTGTGTACTGTGAGGTCCGTTGTAGGATGCTCGCTGTATATAGAGAGGAGCTGTGTACTGTGAGGTCCGTTGTAGGATGCTCGCTGTTCATGGTAGTCAGAAAGAGACGGTACGCTGATATTCCGACAGGGTTATTTTTATTCACCTGGGTTGCGTCAATGCTTGAAAAAGGGGCGGGTGGTCCGAAACCCATGTGATGAACAGTCTTCTGAAAAGCGCGGATCTTCAGCTTTTCTGGTGGTGAACCCTCTAGTCAGTGGTGCCAAGCCGTTCTGGAGGAGAGCCGCTAAAGGACAGGGCTCTCCTACCGATGTGACGCCCGCACGTCCTGAGCGAGCGGCTTATAGCACCCCGGATCTCCAGTTTGCACCCTTAGACATCTTATAAGTTCCTGATGGCCGTGACCGTTTAATCTTAAAGGGAAACTCCATTTTTGAAAAAAGATTTTAGAGTTAGAATCTACAATTCTCGTTAAGGGGTTTTCCGGGACAAAGAGCAGGGAAGTGGATAAAAAAATAAGTAAAAAATAAATCCCCTGTTCAAACATCCGCCTCTCTGGGGTCTTTGTTGCCTTACCCTGCAGTGATGTCATGCAGCCAATCACAGACCTCAGCAGTCTCGTGCCGTACATTCAAGCATCGCCAGTGATTGGCAAAATGTACGAAGTCCTGGACACCCCCTTTAATAACATTGGCGCTCTATGGTATATGACCCTGTCACCAGGTATACAAAGTTTTTATGTTCCTCCTCCTGGCACTGGTCTAGTCCGTTTTAGCGTTTTAGGAGGCAGACGTGAGCGGATTATCAGGTCTGCAGCGTTTTTTTTATCCCCCCCCTCCCTCTTTTGCCTCGGACTCTTAAACGAGTCATGCCGGAGGGCCATGCCAATCTCCTCAATCTTCTCTCGGACGTTCCGTGGTCTCTTTCCCCAGTGGCCCGACCTCCTTTCCCAAGGTCCACAATTCCGCCCCACTTTACCTCCACTTCCGTTAACAGCGCGGTTATTAAGGCTGAGTTTCTAAGATTTCGAAGTCTCTCGGAATCTGTTATCCAGACTGTGAAAAAGACAAATCCCAATCCGCTAAAGCCCACAATCTCATTGCGAAGTTCTAACCCAAGCTAATCTAATAGGCGCTGTTACACTGAAAACGAAAATTGTGACCCAAAAACTTTATTCTTTTAAAAGTTATGAGCTTTTTTTCTAAATATGCAAATGAGGCTATACTAGAAAAGCGGGAGGTAACAGCAGCGATTCTCCTGAGGCGGAGCCTCCTCACAGCCTCTGACCCCGTCCTATCAGCATGAAGCTGCTTCACACAGTGTGAGAGACTGAGGCTGGAGGGAAGGGGGATCACTTCAAATAGCCATATCTCTGGCTGTGGACCACCTAGAACAGCGGTCGGTTCTGGTGGCATATGAAAGAGGAGATTCTAATCCTTCATATGGCACCAGGATCGCAATTCTAGCTGTGACACATCCGGAGGTATCACCAGTTGAATACACAGTCGGAAATGGAAGCTGATACTATATGATCACTGTGTTGCTGGGCAGGGAAGGGGGAGAAGCTTTATGCCGATTGGACAGGGTCATACAGAAAACATGACACCGCCCAGAGTGAAAAGTCACCTCCTATTTGTCTATTAGAGCCAAATTAACATATTTAGAAAAATGCTCCTAATTGCAAATAATGTTTTTGAAAACAAATCACACTAGTTATCAGAATCACAGCGCCTATTAGATTAGTTAGGAGATCGGGAATTAATAAACTGGTGACAGATCCTCTTTAATTTTCTGACCCTCCGCGACTGTCCCACGGTGCTGTCCAACATTGTTATTAATACAAAAAAGCATTTTACGGTTCTTATAAAAGTCCAATATTCAAAGATCTCCAGCATTCAATGGAAATATGTTGTGCACAAGTGGAGTTTCCCTTTAATTAATTGTAAAGAAGTTTTCCATGCGGAGTATATAGCTCGGCTATGCCGTCGCTTGCTGGGCTGTGTCCCTCACTGATTGCTAGAATAAGTTCTCTCTTTCCCTGCACAGCGCCACTGACGTCCAGGCAGGGACGGATTTAGGGTACGAACACACGGCGCATTTTCCGCAGCGGATTTATTGTGGAAACTCCGCAGCGTTTTACAGTAGCAGCAGTATGGTGGGATTTCAACAAATCTCGTCCCCACGCTGCGGAAAAATGCAGCCGAAAAAAAAACTTACAGAAATTGACGTGCGGTTTCTTCAACCGCAGCTTGTCTATTAATACTGCGGAATCGCTGCTCTTCTGTTGCGGGTTTTCCCATTGAATTCAATGGGGTGCTTAAACCTGCAACAAAGTGGTGTGTGGCGGAATCACAGCGATTCCGCCGCAAAAAATTGTAAGTAAGAAAAAAATGAAGTTATACTTACCCAGAGTTCCCTGCTTCTTCTCCAGTTCGGCCTCCCTGGATGACGTAGCAGGCCATGTGACCGCGGCAACCAATCACGGGCAGCAGCATTTACATGGCCTGCAACATCATCCAGGGAGGCTGGAGCGGACGTCCTAGGAGGGAGAGGGTAAGTATGTGCGATCATTTACGCCCAAAAAAACCACTTCCTACCCTTAGGGTGTGGCAGACTGTACAGTTGCCCAGAGCCCCCCCACCCTGTTTCCTAGGGGGCTCCCAAGGACTGAACCATGAGGAACAACCTGAGGGGAGAAGAAAAACATTCTACTCCAGTGCTCTGCCCGGCAATAATTAAAATTTAGTTTAAACCGTCCAGTATTATTTAGCGCTGTATGGTGGTTTATCTTGAAATTTAAGTGCAGAATTATTTAGGGACTATGACAGGATTATGAGGCCTCTTTAAGAGAATATTAGTTGTATACTATTTAAACAATATATGGTGGTATTATGTGGGCTGTATATGCAGTATTATGGGCACTGTATGGCGGTGTGTATGTGTAATAAATATATATATATATATATTTTGTGATTGAGAAGAAAACCGCGGATATGCGGTTGGGGTGAGTTATCTATGTGAAATTGTAACCGCAACAACGTTTTTATTTTTTGTATTTTTTTTGGGGGATCCGCCATGGGTTAGTTATGACGTCTTGTATTATTTCCCTCTCTCTAGGGTTGGGCAGGTGGAGCAATCCTCAATATATTCAGTTTATAAGCATTTTACAGAGAACCAAAATGGATGATTGTCCGGAGAACAAGGTAACGGCTGCATTGTGATATGTATGTCCTGTGCTGTGTACGGGGGAAAGGGGTGTCACAGGAGACCCTCCATCATTAGAGCTGGCCATGGACGTTCAATAGCGAGCCATCTACTAACACCCCCTCACTTCCTCATAGAGCAGGAGGGAAAGTGGCTGCTCATCTTCATAGAATCGGAGAAATGAAAATACAAGTAGTGAGATCCTTGTTTTCCCTGGTGGCAAATGTTGGGATAGTCAGGATGTCTCAATAGATAATATATTGTCAGGGGACCCCGTAGAGTTTGGTGGATAAGCCTGCAGACCCCCACGGATATCGTAAAGCAGGGATGCCAGGCTTTACTTTGTTACCATACATCAGTTGTTTGCTAGGCTGTTTCTGGTCCTCCCACAGAACAGAATGGAAAGACCTGCACACGTGCGCGCCGTCTATCCAATTATTCTCTCCTGAAACGCGGTGGACAGTTGGGGGTCCCCCGTTCCTAACCGAGGTGCAGGGCCCAGAGTTGGGACCCTCATCTATCAGGCGTTTATGGCACATCCCCTGAATAACCCCTTAAGCTCGCTAAATGTTTTAGACTACATTCACTCCTATGTGAAGGGCACAGGAAGGAGAGCGCCCCCTTCAGGACAATACTTTGCAATAATAGAGTTGGTGTCCATAGCACAATCTGCAATCCAGTAATGTTTCGGGTCGACGTCCTTTATTACCTCTGATGTGTGTTTTGAATTCACAGAAAATGTTGTGCAATTTCAACTTTGACTTTCGCAGTTGGCCAGTGGATTTCCAGTGGGATGAAACCAGCAGGTAGGCCTCGTAACTCCTAACCAATCAGATTTCGATGTTTTGTAATTCGCGATTCTCATCCATGAAAACGAGCGTTATACCGTTCACCGTTTTCTATGTCATCAGGAAAGATCCGCAAAAATCGGAGCTGCCAGGAAACGTCCCGTTACTGAAAGCCGAACCTCGGACACGAGGCGCAGCGGACGATTTCTTACAACGGGTGCAGAAGCTTCCTTGTCAGATAATTAGGTAGTGTATGGTCGGGCTGTATACTGTGTATAGGAATGCTTATTATATATAGTATAGCTAGTTATATACTATAACCAGTAGAACCACAAGGAAGCGGCTTCTCCTCTTATTTCTGTTTCCCTGGCTGATTGCCACTGGTAATAGGTTTTTAATAGGCTGCATTGTTAAAGAGGCTCTGTCACCAGATTTTGCAACCCCTATCTGCTATTGCAGCAGATCGGCGCTGCAATGTAGATTACAGTAACGTTTTTATTTTTAAAAAACGAGCATTTTTGGCCAAGTTATGACCATTTTTGTAGTTATGCAAATGAGGCTTGCAAAAGTCCAACTGGGCGTGTTTAAAAGTAAAAGTCCAAGTGGGCGTGTATTATGTGCGTACATCGGGGCGTGTTTACTACTTTTACTAGCTGGGCGCTCTGACGAGAAATATCATCCACTTCTCTTCACAACGCCCAGCTTCTGGCAGTGCAGACACAGCCGTGTTCTCGAGAGATCACGCTGTGACGTCACTCACAGGTCCTGCATCGTGTCAGACGAGCGGGGACACATCGGCACCAGAGGCTACAGTTGATTCTGCAGCAGCATCAGCGTTTGCAGGTAAGTAACATCGACTTACCTGCTAACGCCGATGCTGCTGCAGAATCAACTGTAGCCTCTGGTGCCGGTGTCCTCGCTCGTCTGACACGATGCAGGACCTGTGAGTGACGTCACAGCGTGATCTGGCAGAAGCTGGGCGTTCTGAAGAGAAGTGGATGATACTTCTCGTCAGAACGCCCAGCTAGTAAAAGAAGTAAACACGCCCCGATGTACGCACATAATACACGCCCACTTGGACTTTTGCAAGCCTCATTTGCATAAATACAAAAATGGTCATAACTTGGCCAAAAATGCTCGTTTTTTAAAAATAAAAACGTTACTGTAATCTACATTGCAGCGCCGATCTGCTGCAATAGCAGATAGGGGCTGCAAAATCTGGTGACAGAGCCTCTTTAAAGGGGTTTTTAGAGCTTATGAAAAATACAGACCGTACCTTTTTTATCTATCTGAATGCCCACCAGATGATGCCACCATTACTCAGAAGTCATTCTTTTTCACTTCATCATGTTGTAAGATAGTGCTGTATTCTGTCTGCTGCTGAGACGCAGTTCTGCTGCTAGACTGCACTCCACAGCATGTGAAACACAATCCCTCCAGAGAAGTGATGGCGGGGGGGGGGGGGGGGGTGCAAGAGGCATGTGATCTGTGACATCCTGTTCTGCAGGGAGAGGGGAGATAACACAAGCAAGAGATAAACACCAGGAACGTGGTCATGTGAGATTGGCTTACAGAGACATTTCAGCTACAGAAAGCACATTAGTATGTTAAAGATCAGAAAAACCCTTTAAAGGGTAACTAAACTTTCAGAAGACTTCTGACATGTCATAGTGACATGTCAGAAGTTTTGATCGGTGGAGGTCTGAGCACTGAGACCCACACCGTTCGCTAAAACGAAGAGGCAGAAGAGCTTGAGCGCATGGTTTCTGATCGTCTTTTCTCGGAAAGCAGAGCATTTGGTGTATGGACTCAATAGAAAGTCTATGAGCCCGTACACCAACTGCTGGCCTTTCCGAGAAAAGCCGATCAGAAAGTAAGCGGCTCAGTGCTCACCCGAGCGCTTCTGCCTCTTCGTTTTAGTGATCGGTGGGGGTCTCCGTGCTCCGACCCTCACTATGACATGTCAGAAGTTTTCTAAATGTTTTTAGTTACCCTTTAAAGGGTTTTTCCGATCTCTAATATACTAATGTACTTTCTGTAGCTGAAATGTCTCTGTAAGCCAGTCACTATGACATGTCAGAAGTTTTCTGAAAGTTTAGTTACCCTTTAATGTAGGTAATCTTTGTTTTTTTCCATATAGACCAGATGTTGACATGTGAACGGCACAAATTGGGGCACGGTCTGATAATGGCTCTCCAATCAATGTCGCCGAGCCCATTCTCGGCAATACTGACTGGAGGAGCGTACTTGCTGACCGTATTCTCTTCCCGATGCTGTACCCACACCTCCTTTTTCAGAAAGATTCTGGAAGAAGTATACAGCAACCCCTGTAGTACACTGGTGATTCATATATTACATGTCAGTGGCACTTTTAAAGGGGTTGTCATCCATGAGACCGTTTTTTATTTTTTTTAGGAATCTTTTTGTATGTAATGTTTTTGAATGTCTCATAAATAAGGCTTGTGAGAAGTTATATCTGTGAATTCTTCATTACACACTTGCCTTAAAAAAAATTGGGTCCATATTGTATTCTTTTTTTTTTTTTTTTTTTTTTTTTTTTTTTTTTTCCCCTTCTGTGAAAAAAAAAAAAGTGTGTGTGTGTATATGTATATATATATGTGTGTATATATATATATATTTACATAAAAACAAATCTGACCGGTTTGTTCCTTTATAATCTAAGATAACGACATGTATTTCAGACAGATCTCCTCTTTCACAGTTACATAGTAGCTCACTCGTTTGGCAGACGGATGCTCTACCCCGGCTCAGTGTATCTATTACAGAAGGCGCTCATGCCCATGTTATTGCAGGGACAGGCCCGTCTTGTAGAAGAGGTGAGTATTAAATGGAGAACAAAATGTTTAGGATCATTTTTGCTCTTCTCCATACACTTGTATTGTCATCATTCCCTACTAACTCAAGGCCCTATGCTTCCCTTCTTTATCCCAGTATAATGGGAAACGAGCCAAGCTTCTGGCGTGTGACGGAAATGAAATCGACACCATGTTTGTAGACCGCAGAAACTCCGGTGAATGTAATGGGTCAAAGCTGGTAAGAATAGTATCCAGATTCATTCATTCGCCCCCTCCTGTAGAGAGCAGTCACTGCCGTTGCCCGGGCTGGTTCCACTGTATATACCTGGGAAGTTGTCATTGCTGAGGTGTTGTTGCAAAAAAGCTTTCATCAGAATTTTGGTGTCTGGCAGATATCGACTTCATTTAATTTAAAATTGGGGTGGCCGTGGTACCTTGAATGGTGTGGAGGCTCCCATTCGGCACAATGAAATGCCTGTTTTAGTAAACACATTTATTCCTCATAAAATCACGTTTCTGGAGAACTTTTTTTTTTTTTTAGAACGGTGTGCCGTTCCTCTGTTACTCCTCTTGGAAATGTATGATATTGACAACTGGATGTTACCATTCCCCTAGCCAATTAGGCATGTCTCTATATAGTCTAAAACTCTGAGCACTGATTGGACAGTGTCAGTCTGTGTAGGGACACGCCCCCCAACTGACACACCCAGTTGTCTATTAATTCATACATTTCTAGGAGGAATCACAGAGGACTAAAAAGCCACTCGGAGTTCGAAGTAAAAAGGGGGACCACTCGTCTTTAAATGAATGAGGGCATGCAGAGGTGACCTTGTCTGGGAAAGAGACTCCCATACAGTCCTTTACAGTTGATGAGGTGCTGGACATTTCTGAAACCTCTGTATATACTGTACACTACAAAAGGTCTTCTCATAGAAGAAATAATTTGACTGATTTGGGCTCTGTTCACATGTGCGTCGGAGACTGTTTGGTGTCATAGATTTCGTTCTGTGAAGGACGGACACCATGATGGAACCTGACGGACGCTCTTGTAAGTCAATGGGGTCTGTCGGGCGCAGGTGATATGATGGATCTGGTGCTGCGTCCTGGTTTCTGTTGTGAACTAAAACTAGGCAGCCGATGTGAACAGGGACTTCTCCCTTGGTCCCTGGAATCTGTTCCTGTATACATCATTTTTATTTTACACATGGTTTCTCTGGACAGGTGATCTGCTGCGAGGGCAACGCTGGGTTCTACGAGGTCGGCTGCATTTCCACTCCCCTTGAAGGTCAGAACTTCTCTGCTTTGACTATTGATGACTCTACAGTGTTTAAAGGGGTTTGTCTGGGGACTAAGTGGATAGAAAATAAAACCGCTCACCGAACCGCCGCTGCTATGGTGGTCCTTGTCGGTCTTTGTTGACGTGGCGTTCACACAAGCGATGGCTGCAGTCCATTATATGTCTTGGGCAGCATCGCCAGTTAATGACTGCAGTGGTCACGTGCATGAACGGCCAGGACTAGTCCATAAAGATTGGCAGGGACCAACAGATCGGCAGTGCTGGAATGGCGGGGGGTTAAATAGATGAGTGTTTGATCCAATCTTCTACTCTTAGGACTTTTTTTTTTTTTTTCTTAAGTCCCGGACAACCTTTTTAAGGACAGGTTGTCCAGACACGTGACCACACATAGGCTTGGTTTGTAGTCTGTTCGCATGGAGCAGTAGCTGAATTTACCTGGTGCACATAGGTCTGCCATATACAAAAAACAAGGACTATCTTTTGAACTAAGACTATTTAAGTTACTTTTATTTATTTTTTTAAGATTTTTGATTTATTGTAACAAAATGGTTGCAAAGCTGCACATGGATAATTAAAGTGTACCCATACTTTCCTAAATCTTCTGACATGTCATAGTGACACGTCAGAAGTTTTGATTGGTGGGGGTCCGAGCACTGAGACCCCCACCGATCGCTAGAACGAAGCAGGAGAATAACTTGAGCGCATGATTTCTGATCGTCTTCGGAGCGATGTACGGGCTGAATAGACGGTCTATGAGCCCGTACACCGCTCGCTCTGCTTTCCGAGGAAAACCGATCAGAAACTAAGCGGCACGGCGCTCACCTGAGCACTTCTGCAGCCGCGTTTAAAAAAAAAAAAAAGACGGAGTGCTCAGATCTTATCACACCCTACAGAATCTGCATGGCCAAATAATTCAAATACTCACCCCATGGAAGGTAATTGCCCGGCGTAGGACACATTTTCTTTAGATTCCTATTGTTCCTGCTATTAAATATTAATCTACAACTAGGATAGGGATGGCAATGAGTTCACTGCGGCCTCCTCCCTGTGACAGCCGTGTGAAATCCTTACAGATCTTCGGGGCCGACGGCTCTTTATGAGAGTTACGATGGAGGTTCTATAGGGAGAAAACCCTAAAATTGCCATGTTTTATCTTCATATACAATTGTAATTTGCTAATGTTTGTTTTACTATTGGTCCATTGCTTGTATGAAGCAACATATAATGGGTTCTGTGTTTCAGCTGGTTATTCTGTACTTGGCTGGAATCATCCTGGGTTTGCAGGCAGTACGGTACGTTGATATCTCACTTTACGGTAAAACCTATGATTCTCTGTAGTACCTGTATGGGAAGTAGAGACGTGGGATTCAATGCAGGAAAAAATGTTTTTCATGGTGGAACAGTCGGCGAAAGCGCAATTATTTTTTTTATGTATTTATTTTTTCCCCGTTTTTAGCACTTTTTTTTTTTTTTTTTGCACTGTGGTTCTTGGTCTGAATATGACCAGGGTCAACATTTGTAGTCGGGTCACACGCTGCTTGCGTGGGTATTGTATGGGCGTTTATCCCGAACCCCAAATACGCACTGACCGATTAATTGACTTGTAAAATTGGTCATCATGTGATCAAGAGAGAAATCCGATTGCAGGGTGCCGCGGGCTCGAGGACTGATTGTGATTTTTGTTGTTTTTTTTTTTTTTTTTGTTGGCACGATATAAGTAACACAAAGTACATAAAAAAAATAAATAAATAAGACCTGATCTAAAGACTTCTGCCACGATAGAGCGCTCCAAGAGGTCCGTAAATAATAGATGACCAGCAGGATTATAGTGTTTGATGTGAAGAGTTAATCACTTGCTGTTTGTAACTTGGATTAACACATGTGGGGGCTTGTTCTGAGGTGTGTACTATTTTATTCCTTCGTAGGGTTGTCACGATACCAGAATTTGGACTTCGATACCGATACTTTGTGTAGTACGGCGATTCTCAATACTAAATCTGTTACTAGTAGAAATTAACCCCATCATGTTTCTGTCATAATGGACAATATTGGGTTAATGTGTGAGGTACATGAAGGTTTAAAATTCATTTCACCTCGTGCATCACATCAATATGTGCAGGAAAGCCGTTTTTCTTTTCTTTTTAGTTACAACATGACCATGCTGAATATGTATTGACTTATTTTAATGTTTACTGTAAAAAAAAAAAATGGGTGTATTTTTTTTTTAAAATTTTGTATTTAATAAATATATGTTTTTAAACTTTAATGTACTGATAGTACAGAGACAGTTGTTAGGACATACCTAAGTATGCCCTAACAGGAAATCTGGTCAGACAGCCCTGGGGTCCTTCAATGGACCCTGGGATGTCTGCCCATATATGGTATGTCCCTCGATCGCGTCACAGGGATTCCCTGATCGCAGCATTCAAGGGAATAGCAGCGGAGATGGGTTTTCTCTGATCGCCGCCGTCCGAGCGCGGCTACTGCTGTGTAATAGTCATTTCCCTGCTCCTGACAAGTGTACGCGCGGTCAGTATGAGGTGATGCGGCCGGCGCTGCACCAATGAGCGTCGGCACTGAAGACAACAGGGGGTGTTTTGCAGTGCGCCCGCCATGTTCTCAGTGTTCAGGGCCGGCGCTGCCACATATTAGTGCAGCGCCGGCCGCAACGCCACATCCTGACCGTGCGTGCAAGCTTGTTCGAAGTGGGGCAATGTCTGTATCGCACAGCCGCAGCCCCGCTCTGACTACATTCATGTGTTACAATACTAAGCCGGGCGGCCGCACAGTTTAGAATCGAAATATGTGAATTAACGGTATTGAACCGTTTGAGGGTGCACTGCATCGAAATAGTATCAATTTCTACGCATCGTTCAACCCTATTCCCATCGTGTCCCGGGTGAGCCCCCAATATAAAGCTTGAAGGGGTTGTCTCGCGTCTGACACGTTTGGAATACTTATAGATCCCGGCTTTCTCCGCAGGGTGTGCCTTTTCCTCAAAACGAAGCCAATGCCATGGATGCGGTGGTGCAATATGCTGTGTACCGGCTGGACTTCAAGCTGCAGGACATCGTTGTGTACGCCTGGTCTATCGGGGGCTTTACAGGTGTGAGACACGAGCCACTAGCCTACCGGGAAGACCGGATTGTTGGGTTATTTAAAGAGAATGTTAGAAGTTCTAAATGAGAAATATAAGTGGGAATTGAAATTAAGGGAAATCCGTGGTTTAATAAAGAGGGGGCAGAACAGGTTAAATGGGACTTTAATAGATATCCATTTTTTTCCCTTTACAGCCACGTGGGCCGCCATGTCCTATCCAGACCTCAGCGCCATCATCCTTGATGCTTCCTTCGATGACCTTGTTCCCCTGGCATTGAAAGTGATGCCAGAAAGTTGGAGTGAGGAAAAATATCTACAGCTACGTTTTTTGAGGCTAAACGCTGACTGTACTTATTGTCGGCTTCTTATTTCATATAGTGTATATAGTCTTGGAAAAAAAATAATAGGATCACCCAAACCTTTCCAATATTACTATTCCCTCCCCATCAGTCATCCTAATAAGTGTAAAGGTGCCCATAGACATGACTTGGTTAATTGATTCAGAGGTGTAGCTAGACATTCCTTATAATATGTTTCCCTGCCTGTCAGGACTCCCGGCCACCCGCTGTGCCGGGAACTGGAGCATAGTGCCATGTACTTGAATGGAGCGGTGATGGCAGGGAGATGGTCCAGAAGAGTGCGGGGAGAGAGCTGTACAGCTTAGGGGGCACAGAGGGCATGGCATGAATCAAGTGTGAGTCGGAGGAGGAACCTTGGCTGGGACCTGACTGTTTCAATATATATATATATATATATACACACGCCACTGGGTTGACTCATGCAACACAACAGTCATTCAACGTCTATGGCTGTGTTTGGCCATCTAAATATTGTAACCATATCGGTAATATTGTCACGTGCACATGAGAAGAAGTTCTGTTTTTCATCGGGCTTTCTGTTAAATGAATTCTCCACTTTTTCATAGGAGGACTCGTAACCAGGACTGTTCGGAAGTATCTAAACCTAAACAACGCGGAGCAGCTCTGCAGGTAGCGCTTCTAGATCCACTCGTGTAGGATATTTCTTCTCATTCCCTTTAGAGAATGTTCTCTGTACAGTGTAGACGTAGAACAATTGTTTTATGAACACCAACTTCAGGTTTTCCCTATGCTTCTGATATTTCGGGCCATCGGACCCACGGTCGGGCTGGGATCTGTGGCCATAATAGGGCAGCAGAATTGCGCTTGTAATATGCTTATGTAAAACTGGTCTATGGTGGCTGCACAGCTCTTGGCAAAAAAAAACAAAAACTGAATCCCACTTTTTTTTTTTTTTTAAGGTATCAGGGTCCCGTTTTGCTGATCAGAAGAACAAAGGATGAAATAATTACGACCACGTAAGTATATGGGACAGTGTTTGGTAAATGAGCGTGACTGAAACATGGCGGCAATTATCGGTTCATTCTCATTTACAGAAACCCAGATGACATTGCATCAAACCGAGGAAACGATCTCCTCCTCATTTTACTACAACATCGGTGAGTGTATCTAATCTAAAGCGTCTGTAATACTGGGAATGTCCAATCTTTGGATGTAAAAAGTGATATTTAATGTAAAGATGAGGTTTATGAGTGGACATGGGAAGATCCAGTAGAAGTTTTCCTGGTGACGTCTGTCATTAAGGGGATTGTCTTCCAAAAACAGTGCCACACTTGTCCAATAGGTTATATGTGGTATTGCAGCTCATCTCCATTCACTTCAGTAGAACTGAGCTGCAATACCAGACACAACCCGTGGACAGGTGTGGCGCTGTTTCTAGCAGAAAGCAGCCAGGTTTTCTAATCCTCGACAGCCCCTTCTAACCTCATCACAAGCACGCAGCCTGTGTATATCTATTCTGCAGGTCCCATGTGGTGCCTTGTCAGAGAATGGGCATCTATAAAAGGGCACTACAGATGGTGAGCGTTGTCTGCCCAGCATATAGTGCTTAAAATCAAAACGGTTTTTCGACTTCTCAGAAATCAAATTGCCGTTAATCTCTATAATTGGTAAAACCAACATACTGTAAAATCCACTCCATTCCCGCACAGTCACTGCTGTTATCCCGTTGAGTTTTGTTTACTTGGTCAGTGCCGAAATGTCTTAGGCATCAAGCACGCGACCGATTCCGTTTTGATGACCACAAAACAAGCATCCTAGCGGCTTCCGTGCGCTGTCCGTTTTTTGTGAACCCATACGCTAGAATGGGTGAGATGGACCGCAAATACGAACAAGAGTAGGACTAGTTCCATCAAATCCGCAAAAAGAAAATCTGATGTGTGAACGGCCCCGTAGGGATGAATGCTTAAGTGTGCTGTCCGTAAAAAAAACAAAAACGGATAGGACACTGAAGAAACATTGGTCGTGGTGTGCATGAGCCCTTCCTGGCCACGTGACCACCGCAGCCAATACGTGGTGTCAGTGTGAACGTCATGTTACCGGTCTGTCTTTATAAAGATGGCGCTCACACATTCCATTGTCGTTACTAGATTTTTTCTTTTTGCCTATGATTCATTTACGTGGAGACTTCTTCCTGGTCAACGTGATACGTCTTCAGATTGAGGAAAAAAAAATGTGAATCTTGCCCAAGTGTGGTGCAAAAGATCTGGTTGTTGAAGGGTTAATGGTTCCCCAGGAATATCACATTTAATGTTTTCCTTGTATCTTTAGTTACCCCGATGTGATGACAGAAGAGGGCAGGGGGGCAGTGAGATTGTGGCTCTCAGCCGCCACTCCAGAAGAAGAGGGTGAGGCGGCCGATCTTCTATATTGTACTGCGGTTCGTTACATTGTGTCACCTCCATGGAATTCTTATACTTTTTTTTTTTTTCTTATCTTGTCCTTTTGGTAGCCTCTGTACTAAGTCACTATGGGGTAGAGGAGGACTGGTGTCTGTCGGTCCTAGAGTCATATAAAGCTGAGAATTTGGGACAATATCCGTGGAGTGTTGGTAAGTACGAGGCGCCATCATAAAGCCTGAGTGAGACCGCGTTCCTAGATGACGTGGACTGATAAACACTTGACATGTTGGGATATGTGCCAATTCTCTGGGGGTGCCCTCGCCATTCTGGTGTCCAGCTCTCCAGCGTTATATACAGTGCAGACACCTATGGTGGAATCTGTTATGTCTTATATATAATGCTTCTCTTCTTGTTCCTTTTCAGGGGAGGAAATGACTGCGGAAGAAAGGCAGCAGCTGGCTGTATACCTGGTACGTATGGCAGATTGTAGCCTGCATGTTCCCAGCACAGTCCTCTTACCTGTCCTGCAAATTTGTCTTGAACAACCTGCTCCCCGCACGTCACTAGAGACAAACCGAACACTGCGTTCTGTTCCTCCACATTCCTCTCCTCGTGAATTGCCCAACACTTGCATTTTGCCCTGGAGCCTCGCTTCTCCGCACACAGACCTATGGTTACATTCCCAGCCTGCCCTGAAAAACACTCCTCCAGAACGCCAGACTTGTTGTTCTTGTACCCCTTCCTACACCAGCTTTGCCTATATATATATATATATATATATATATATATTTATTTTTTTTCAGACCACACAGAGTTTGATTGTGGTATCAACATGGAGACACATATATAATATTAGTACCAATGCATCTAAAATGAAGAAGCGTTCCAAACCGTCTTGATGAGGAAGATCCCGCTGTTCTGTGTCTATAGCACCTATTCAGATCTATGTGTCTCCATGGTGACAGACCACAAATAAACACTGTGTAGTCTGATCCTCCAGTCATGTTACTCCATCTTCTATTGTCTATAAGCTTGTAAAAAGAGATTGTGTGTGTGTCCCATTGGGGAGAGGGAATTATGTGAGTGATTACAATCTGTACAGGGGTCCGGATACCTGTTGAAGTGATTAGTGGGGGTCCCAGTAACACATTTATCACACCCTCCCTGTGGATAGGTGATAAGTGTTCTTAGTGGGAAAAATTTTTTAAATACACTTTGCATATCTGTTGCCAATCCGCTATTATTGACAGGGTACCTCTACTGAAGACTTAGGGCTCATGCACACGACCGTATCCATGTGCACGGCTGTGGGTTTCAGGTCGGCCGGGGGCGGAGTGTCACCTGCGGGCCGTGCACATGGCCGCGTCCATTATTTGCTATGGAACACGTCCGCAATAAGACATGTCCGTTCTTTCTGCGGTCCGGGCTCCTGGGCCATCCACGGACCTTGGAAACCACGGTCATGTGCATGGCCCCATAGGAATGAATGGGGCCGCAATTCTCCCGTGGATTTTCGGGGGAATTGCGGCCGCAAAAGTCCCCATGCACAAGAACGTGCTCATCAGTCTGTGTAAAATTCCTTTTCATGTGGCATCAATGAGACCTGTTAGGTGCTGGATTATTCAATATTCTGGACTATGGGATGGTCATAGGAAAGGGTATAAAACTCCACTGTAAGGGTAGAGAACCTTTTTTTAAGAAGGAACGTCCACCATTAAATCTTATCACGCAATGTGTAAATAAGTTTTATTTTAATTCGAATAATTCGGGACTTTTGAAATTACACCTCAAATTGCAGTTGTTTGTCAGATTATCAGATTAAAGGAATTAAAGTGTACGTTCTGGCCTCCGCGTCCCACTGATGATGTGTAAGTGCTACTTGTCTAACCGGTTCCTCTCTCCACAGGCACAGAAGTATCTAAGCAGCTTTGAAGCCACACACTGTACCCCCCTCCCAACCAGCGCCTTCCAGATGCCCTGGAGCATATAACCCAGGGTTGTGCCCCCGGGTGTGACGCTGCTGCCTCTGGGCTAGATCCACCTGCTGTAACCTTCCTCCATCCCGGGATCTGTCACTGGCAGCTAACACAGGAGAGCGAGAAGCCATGCTGCCCACCGCCTCTCATACCTCTCTGGACTACTTTTTTTTTTAATAAAAGGATTGAGAACAAGATTGAATGGATTAAGTGATGAGAATTGCAAAGTCCGCTATTAAAATGTGAACAGTTCTTGTAAAATAATGTCTGTCCCTGTCCTGTAACAGATCTGCACTACCGTTCCTCCACTTTCCTGGGGTCCGTGGTCTTACAAGGGGCCACTTTTAGATTGTGTGCCTGTTCTGTTCCCGTGCTGTCTGTGCTTTTAACCACTGAGCCATGTGTTGTCAGAGACTACTATAGGCGAAGTTACTGGAGAATCTCTATACTGTACCAGCAGTAGAGACATGGGTTTAGCCTCCATGGTTAACCACTATAGATGAATGTTCTAGCATCGTCATTGTTGGATAAGTGTTGTGTCATCTAGAACTTCATAAAGGTCGAATATTTCACGCGTTCCATTACTGTCCGTAAATGACTGTCGCCTTCACGCATCCAACGCCATCCATTAGGCTTACGACCTCAATAAATTCATGTGCATGTCTCCATAATGTGGTGTTATTCTGTTTGTAGACACTTCGGAAAACGGGTTCTCAAGGAGTAGCATAGATGGGAAAGAAAGCCAGGTCTCAGATGGGGGAGACCTACCTGTGATAGAGTTGTGGGGGTTCAAAAACACTGGAGTCACCTGTGAGCGTTGGACTGCACGAAGTTCCTGAGGTCCGGCCGAAGAAGTGTAAGGCTCAGAATGGGTCTTCAAAAGCCCATGTTGACCAAGATTCTTAAATTGGTCTAGGTGCTTGGGTCAGCCAATTTTTTTTTAATTTTTTTTTTTTGGTCTGGCCATGACGACAGTGGGTCCTAAGTACTGAAGATATAACGTGACTATCGTGGTTTTTGGCCACCACGCTTTATCCAGTATTGGCCTTACAGCTCATTAAAGTGGCTTTTCCGTAATATACTCTTGAATTCTGCACGGTTTCTGCTGGCGATGCCATGGCTATGCGCCGTGTCTTGTTTATATCATCCGCTCAATAACGTGTCGTATACGATATGTAACCGTGGCCACCAATCAGTGGCCACTTCAGTGAGTTGACATGCATAATGCTGCAGTCGCGTCTTGTCCTCCATAATGACGTGCCATACACAACACACAACTGTGGTAACCAGTCGCAGGTCACAATGGTGACGTCATGTACTAGACGTCACTGCTGCTGACAACAATTGGCTGACGTGCTTGTGTACAGTGGACGACGTGTCATTGTGCTGAGGATGTAAACCAGATACAGTGCAGAATTGAAATGGTAAGTATATTACATCTTTAGTGCAATGTTCAAAAATATGTTACAGAGGAGGCAATTCCAATACACACGTAGGGCATAGATAGGCCCAGTGCATGATACACCAAGGGTCGTGTGGTTGCCTTGGTAACTACCGCCCAGGATGCCCTAGCATAGCTACGCCCGATGTTAGAGCCGACTTGGAGGGAAGTTTTAAAGGGGTTGTACAAGATTAGAAGAAGGTGGCTGCTATCTTTCAAAAATGGCACCACTGGTGTCCATGGGTTGTGTTCAGTATTACAGCTCAGCTATGTTGAAGTGAATGAGGCTGAGCTGTAATACCACACACGACCTGTGGACATGTGTGGTGCTGTTTTTGGAAGAAAGCAGCCATGTTTTTCTAATCTTGTACAACCCAAGTTAAGCTTTGACTTCTCTCCTTTGGTCGTCTTTCTATGAATTTCAGCTACTTTTGGTGGGGGAATTCCAGCTGGCAGATACTAGGGTCTAGGTTAGGGCTTTACAGTGAAAAGTCGATGTTTCAAGGTTGCTTGCGACCATTTCCCGTAGGCCTTGTTGAGACGAATGTAGGGAAACTCGGCTGTGGAAAAACTGCAGTTTTTCACGTCTGTGTTGCCCCCGTGTGGGTCCTGGTTTCACGGATCCCTGTCGACTTGAGTATGGAGGGATCCATGAAAACAAAGGATAATAGGACATGTCCTTTTTCTGCCTACTTCAGAAAACCCATTTTCATACACCCATTTAGGGAATTGTGATTTAGTAGGGCCGGGTTCTCATCTCTTGGCCAGCGTGGTTATGAAGAGCGTCTCTCGCTCTGGTGGAGCGGTCACGTCCTATATTACACAGACAACCCATTGGTATGAAGGGGCATTGTGGAATACTTCATTTATTTTTGTAGGGAATGTCCAATGCGGAGAACCCCTTTAAAGTCTGAGACACGTCAGCATTTCAGAATGAGCGGTTTGCAAATTTAACACTTTGAGGGTAGGGGACAAAGTAGTCCGTATGATCATCCATCGTCACAGACCCCCAGATAGTGACCCTCGATTCTCACCATTGCTGTAATATAGGTTCAACAGGGTCTAGCCCTGACAATCAGAGGAGGTTCTTGTGGGAGAATGGCTTAGGCATCATGTACAGGACTGTTTCCGTTTTGGCAGAACGCAAAACACATCCTAGTGGCTTCCGTGTGCCATCCATTTTTCTAATGTTTTTTTTTTTTGCAGACCCATACACTATAATGGGTTGGATGGATCACGTACACAAATAAGAATAGGACATGTTCTATAATTTTGTGGAATGGACAAACAGATGTGTACGTGGCCCCATAAAAATGAATGGTTCAGTATACTATCTGCAAAAAAATGGTCGTGTGCACGATCCCTTAGGGTATGTTCCCACAGGGTGGATTTGCTGCGTAGAAGCACACCGCGTATACGCCCTGTTCATGGCATGGAATTCCGGCCGCAAATCGACACCGAATTGTGGTGCAGTTTTTCTGCCGCAATGTCTGCTACAGAAAGCTGCACGTAAAAAATAATAATAAAAAAAAAGTTTATACTTACCTGTAGCCATGGCAATGCATCCCTCTGCCAATCTGAAGCCCAACCTCCTGGGATGAGGTCTCATCCCATGTGATCACTGCATCCTGTGAATGGCAACAACGGTCACATGGGCTGAAACCTCATCCCAGGAGGCCGGCCTGGACGAAGAAACACAGAATTCTGGGTAAGTATAAGATTTTCTTTCTGAGTTGTGATTTTTGCGGCGGAATGGCAGCTTTTTCGCCGCAAAAATATCAACATCTACTGTTTTCCCACCCTATTAAATTCAATTGGAAAAACCTGCAACAAAAAAAGCCGCGTTTACCAATCGGATTCCACCTTTCATATTTCAGGGGCCCTTTGGAAAATGAAAGCAGCAATCTGATTGGTTGCTATGGGTTACTACTCTGCTTAACCTTTACACCAGTTTTGAGAAATCTGCCCCCATTTTGTGTTTTCCTTGGGACACTGGATCACTTCCTAGATGCAATTCTTCAAAGAATACCTCCGCACCAAGGCGTGCGATCCTGAATGCCACCATGTTTTTTCTTACAAATTCTGTGTACAGTCAGAGACAGATTGCTATGTACATACTTTACATTAGACTACGGCCGCCGTATTACCATCTGTATATGGCTCAGTGAATGGGGCCTTAGGACTAGTTCACACACATAAATTTATGTGGGCACTTCTAGGCTAAATTCATACGTAATATTGCGGAGTTTCCGTGCGTTTTACAGTAGACTCAAAGTTGATGAGAATTGAACAAATATCCACGCGCTGTGAAAAAATTGTATGCGTTTTTCAATGCGGTTGCATTTCTTATCACGATCGCATAAAAAAACCACACCCAGAATCACGGAAAAACGGCATACAGTTTTTGATGCGGTTTAAGGCCCCATGCACCCAACCAGAGTTCTCATCCGTAATTACGGATGAAATTGCGGACCCATTCATTGCTATTGACCACAGACACCTTTCCGTATATTTACGGATGTCTGTCCGGGCTGTAGAAATGATCTTCAAAATATAGAACATGTCCTATTCTTGTCTGCAATTACATCACGGGTTCCACATTTGCGGACTGCTACGGATGTGCATCCGTATTTGCGGACAGTAGAAACCATTAGGGTACGTTCACACGCTGAGTCAAAAACCTCTGAAAATACAGAGCAGTTTTCAAGGGAAAAACGGCTCCTGATTTTCAGACATTTTTTAAGCCTGATTTTACGGCCGTTTTTGGAGCTGTTTTCAATAGTCAATGGAAAACGGCTCGAAAAACGTCCCAAGAAGTGACCTGCACTTCTTTTTTGCGGCCGTTTTTTTACGCGGCTGTTTTTCAAAACGGCCGCGTAAAAAAACGACCCATCGGAACAGAACGCCATTTTTTCCATTGCAATCAATGGGCAGATGTTTGGAGGCGTTCTGCTTCCGATTTTTTGTCAGTTTTTCGGGCGTTTACGGAAATACGAAAATAGGCCGTATGAACATACCCTTACAGTCGTGTGGATGAGGCCTTAACCACACTTCAACTGCAACTTCTGAATAGACCCTTGGGCTGGGTTCACACGTCGCAGGCAAAAAAATACGCATTTTAACTGCGTCCTGTAAACCCAGCCTAATGGTGAATTAACATGAGATGTTTTTGGCCTCGTGGTAAAAAACGCAAAAAACATTTTTGCCTGTTTTACAGGTGAAACTTGTAAGATTAATGTGTTTTTTCTATGCACAGGCAAATAATGCAATGTAAACCGCAGCAATTCATGTTAGAACGGCACCTCAACTGCAACGTATGAATGTAGCCTAAGGCCCCATGCACACAACCGTATATTTCATCCGTAATTACGGACCCATTCATTTCTATTGGCCACGGACACCTTTCCGTATTTTTACGGATGGGTGTCTGTGCTGAAAAAATTATAGAACCCGTCCTATTCCATAATTACGGCACGGACTCTCCCATAGAAGTCTATAGGTGCATCCGTAAACCGTCCGTATTTATGGAAGCGTTGCTAGGCAACATGTTGGTAACATCATTTGCAGCCTCCCTATTTTTTTACGGATCCGTATATACGGATGCAATACGGACCATATTTACGGACACCCTTCAAATACGGTCGTGTGCATGGGGCTTTAGGACCTATGAACAGGATCGTATTTTCATCCATCCATAAATACTGTCCATAAATATGGATCCGTAATCATCCGTAACTCATCCGTGTATACAAAAGGGTGTCCGTAAATATGGTCCGTATTGCATCCGTATTTGATCCGTATATACCGATCCGTAAAAAAACAGAGGGAGGCTGCAAATGATGCATAGCAATGTTTCCGTAAATACGGACGGTTTACCGGTGCACATCCGTAGTCGTCCGTATTTACAGAAGCGCCCTTAAGCTTCTATGGGATCGTCCGTGAGGTAATTACGGACAAGAATAGGACGGGTTCTATCATTATTTCAGCACAGACACCGATCAGTAAAAATACGGAAAGGTGTCCGTGGCCAATAGAAATGAATGGGTCCGTAATTACGGATGAAATATACGGTCGTGTGCATAGGGCCTTACTTGTTGCGGGCAAAATTCTCTTTTTTTTTTTGCCCGCAACCGCGATTTTGCTAAGATTTGATTTCTTTTTGATGCATTACTTCAAACCCGACGTGTGAATGGACCCTCAGGGTATGTTCACACATGGCAGATTTGTTGCACAAATCAAATCTGCTGACTGCGACTATAGCCATAGGGCTAATGCACACAACAATGGCGTCTACACGGACCCTGTACGGTGACACCCGGAGGCCCTATATTAAGCTTGTACATACTCTGGGTACTCCTGTACTGTATGGTGGAGAAATTTGGTCCAAAAATAGACAATCGCAGGATAAAAATAAAAGCTCCAACCTGTAATATTGCGCCACAGTCATATTCACAATCACAGGATCATAGGCAATAGTCATAGGAAGAGCGACGGCATTTTCTAGAATTACTGGCACGTAAATATTATATATGGCATTTCCAGACCGACCACATGTGACGACCCCGCTGGGAACGTTCATTCCGGTCGTGCAAGTTGTAACCACATCAACAATTCATCGGTTACTTAAAAGTGGGTGTGATCTCTAAATCAACTCATGTAATGACCTCATTAGGTTAACGATCCCAAGCTAGAAATCCTGTCCTTCCGCCTGGAAAATGGGGCAATAATACCACTGACCTGGAAGGTGTGTGATCGACCAGGTAAAGTACTACTACACCAATCATCTCCGTGATGAGCTCCTGTACAAGGGGACAGGGATATGGAGACTCCTGGCGCTGGTGATTTTGTGCATTTGCAGTAATGTCTATAAATGGTAGAACTGCTTAGACTATGAGCTGCTCCACTAATATTATGATTTAAAGGGGGACTGTTGCCTCATATATTTTTTTCAATATCACGTTCTATAAAAGGGTAGAGATTTTTTTTTGTTGGCGGTTTTAATGAAGGGTTTGTCATGTCTGCGCAGTTTCGCTTCCACCTGAAGTTCAACTCTCTGTCCCTTGCAGTACTACTTTCAACCACTCTGTCAAGTGGTATTTTCCAAAGACCCGAATGCAACAGCGCCACCAGCAATGAACTGTGATTCCGCCTTCCGACTGCTTTAAATTTATTTTTTGGAAGCAGAAAGGGGTTAACTATGGTTCTGTGAATGTATTGCAAATGTTGGGGGTTTAGGACTTTTCTCTAGTGTGTTTAAAACTGGACTGGTGGATTTGTGTCAGTTTTTTGCATTTTTATTTATTTCAGATGGACATTCCAGATTGGGAAATGGAGGCTGCAGAGAGCTCAGACGATGAGGTGAGGGTCTCCCCTATAGGTTCTGTCACGGTAATGCCTCATGTACATGGCAAGGCGGTGTGCACGGACCCTGTATGGCGGCATTTTGTGCGTGCTTTTTCTGTTGATTTTTAATTCCATGTGAAAAACTCCATACTTCGCGCACGCTGCGTTTGGAAAGAAAATGCCACTGACCACAAAATTACCTCCAACGCCCCAACCCAAAGCGGTTATATGGCGTGAATTTTATATTTCACTTTAGACATTAACGTAACATCTAGTGGTATTAAAAACTCGACCAAAAATACACGTGTTTTTGTTTTTTTTAGTAGGATTTTTTTTTGTGCCATTTTTCACATCATATGATTTAAAGTTTCCTCTTTGCAACATGTGATGTATTCTGAAAAAACGCTCCCAAAAAATGCAATACATATTCTTTATGCTTTGATCAGGTGAAAAAAAAAACCAAACAAACACGGCGGTCTAGGGGAAAAAACTGCCACTAAGGCTCTGTTCGTATCTGCGTTGGGGTCCAGTTCTGACTTTCCGTCAGAACTGGTTGACTACGCTATTGCTTTTGGCAAAACAACGGATCCGGTGCACAACCGAGACAAACGGAAACAATGGGCACCGGATCCGTCACCATTCACGTTTGTGTCTGGTCAGGGTCCCGTTCTGACGGAAAGCTCCGACGGAACGTCAGAACGGGAACCCAACGCAGATGTGAACAAAGCCGAAGTGGCTGAAAATATGGCAAAGCAACTCCATGCTGCGATTGAAAATAAAAAAAGCCGCCAAAAACAAACAAACTGTAGTGCGCTTAATATTTCCCTATTGACTTTCAGCAACATTTTTTTTACCGAAAACCCCCCAAAAAGCCGCGTTTACATGCCCATTCTACATGACCCCATGGCAAAAAACCTCTGTGAGCCCCCCGCATGAAACCTCCGGTACTATATGGGCCTATAGACTTCTATGGATGCCGTATTGTGGATCTAAACAACGCCAATACGTAACCCAGCCATGCGCATGAGCCCTACAACTCTGACATCCGGTTTGGATGATGCCGCTAATGGGGTGACGTTACGCATCGTTTTAGTGATATTTACCACTGATTTCTCTTTTGAAGGTCTCTGTAGATAAAAGCCGCCATTATCGCCTGGGCCCCGATAATCTCGATGACACCCTAGAATACGACCCCGCACCCTGTGACGCTGCTGCCCCTGGTTATGAAGAAGACGGTACCCCAGCAGCCTCAGAATAAATGGTGCGCTGTTCTAGATGGTGGTGCCCGAGGCCGGGTACAACCTACACACCACAGCACTATGATGAGGGCACAGTCTGGTGACGGCAATCTGGCAGTGACCACTAATAATAATGTCTCCCACTGAATTTTCTATGTTAATATTTATTAAGAATAAATTATTGATTGAACACGTGTGACGTCTGGGTCCCTCGTGTCTACCGGCTGCTCCCAGTTGTACCATATTAGAGTTTCACACCGTTGTTCCTCAGATTTACTACTCTTAAAGCCAATATCCGAGGTCATTGAGAACCAGTAGTCACCCATTGGTGCCAGAAGATGTGTTAAGGGGTTGTGTGAGATGAGTGAATGAGGCTGAGCTGCAGTACCAGACAATCCCATGGACAAGAGTGGCACTGTTTCAGAAAAGGGGGAAAAGAGACTTTTTTGTATTTTTTTCCTAATCTCGTACAAATTCTTTTTGTCACCATCTAGCTTTTAGAATGTTCTGGCATTTGTGAAACCAGCCTCCATTCCGACGTCCGAAATGTGACCTGAACGAACATGAGATCTGTGGTCGGGCTGGGTCTTTAAATGCGGCTTTAATACAGCCGTTTCAACGAGGCCTAAAGAGTTATGTTTACACGTGTCAAATGGCACTGGTTTTTGTTTTTTTTTTTTTTTTTTTTTTTTTTTTTTTGCCACGTGGCCTAATACCACCCCGCAAAATATGTTGTGTGTGCTTTTTTTTACGTTTTGTTGAAAGACCTGGTTTCACCTGTAGAAGTCATGTGGGCAGGAACTGCAGTAAATCGCGTGTGTTGAGCTGTAATGAACCGCGTGGCAAAAGGAAGGTGCCATTCGGCGTCCGTAAAAGCTGCCTAAGCGCATGTTCACACGCAGAAACAAAACGGCTGTAAAATACGGAGCTGTTTTTCAGTCGTCTTTGAAACCGAGAATGTTTTTTGCAGCTGGTTTTCTATTGACACAATGAAAAACGGCTCAAACGGACATGCACTTTCTATAGGGTGTTTTTTTTTACGGCCCCATAAAAACACCCAGTCTGAACTAATCGCCGTTTTTCCCGTTGAAATCAATGGGCAGATGTTTGGAGGTGTTTAAACCGTGTGAACATACCCTAAGGGCGGATTCACACGAACGTGAATTGCGTCCGTGCAGGCCGCATGGTTTTCACGCGACTCGCATGGACCAATAGAAGTATATGGGGCAGTACAGACAGTCCGTGCTTTTTGCGCAGCGTTTGTCCGCTGCGTAAAAAGCGCGACATGTTCAATATGTTGGCATTTTTCGCGCATCACGCACCCATTGAAGTCAATGGGTGCGTGAAAACCACGCATGCCGCATGGAAGCACTTCCGTGCGAACTGCCTGTTTCGCGCAACAGCTGTCAAAAGGATGAATGTAAACAGAAAAGAACCACATGCTTTTCGGTTTACAAACCTCCAAATGGCATGTCATAATGATGGCGGCTGCGCGAAAAGCACACAGCCGCGCATCATATGATATGATGCTGCCTCACGGAGCTGTCAAGTGGCTTTTGCGCAGGCAAAACGCGTGTTTTGCGTGCGCAAAAGTGCCATGTTCGTCTGAATCAGCCCTAAGGCTAAATGTGCACATTGCTAAATTTGATGTGGAAAACACAGGTAAAATTCGCAGTTCAGTTTTTTTTGTTTTTTTTTGGTGCAGTTTTTACATTTGCTGCAGATTTTGGTGTGGTTTTTTTTTTTTTTTTTTTTTTTTTCCCTTTTCTAAAACGTCAGATACACTTCTAAGGCAGAAACGCAAGATAAATCGTCATGCTACGTATTTTGAAATGTGCGCCGCAGGTCAATTTAAGTTCTGATCTATGCTGCCACCTAGTGGTGATAAAGGAAATGGCAAATACAACTATGAATCAAATGATCTCAGAATAAGACCAAGAGCTCCATCTAGTCTGCCGCTTATTATAGGTCTCTATAAATTTACTGTTTATTTAATGGTTTTATTCCGTGACGTAGGCTTACAGTTTTGGCAGATTACAGGATGTTTATTTGTCCTCCTAGTCATCTAATTGACCTACTAAGCTTAACCTTCATCCAACTTCATGGCAAACATCCAGGCTACCAACTCTACATTCCCTGTTTTTGCTCAGGCACCATGGCTTGGGTGTAATTGCTACCACTTTGTACCCCCGTTTATCCTTTTAGGTTGTAGCGCAAACCTCTCGTAGTATGTAAGCTGATTCGCAGCCCCTAAAATACGACTGATCGTGTGGGATTCTCGGATCTTTAATATAGCGGCACATATTCCGCAACAAACACAATAAAAGATAACTTTGAAACTGCCATGGAGACACATAGGTCTGCCTAGGAGCTGTACACACGAGATTTTTAAATTTATTTTTATGTGAAAGTTGCTTCGTTTTTTTATTTGACATTATTGCAATAATGGTAGTAGTCAGGAAATGATGGGTCTAGCAACTTTAGGTACCACTGCTAGTGTTTCATCCACGCTACACCAGGATCAGATCGTTGACGCCTACGTCAACCCAACGGCAGGGACTGCAGGATTAGTCGCAATTGTCACAGAGGCCCGGATGATGTGCAATTAAAGGGTATGTTCACACGGTTTATTCAAAACGGCTGAAAAATCAGAAGCATCAACGCCTCCAAACATCCGCCCATCGATTTCAATAGGAGAAACGGCGTTCCATTCTGATGGGCCGTTTATTTAGGTGTAAAAAAAAACAGGTGCGATAAAGCAGTGCATGTCACTTTTTGGAGCCGATTTTCATTGACTCTATAGAAAAACCGCTCCAAAAATGGGCGTAAAAAACGCAGCGAAAAACGTGAGTTGCTAAAAATATGGCTGAAAAGAAGAAGTTGTTTTCCCTTGGAAGCAGCTCCGTATTTTCAGACGTTTTTGAGTTTGTGTGTGCGCATACCCGAACAGTATTTTACTGGCAATAGTTCTTTACTTGTCCGGTGTATACAGAACGGCCACAAGGGGGTGCAAACACTTCTCTGCAGGGAGCAGAGGCTCTTTCTCACCCATCAGTAATCTGCCACATCTCTTAATACTAATAAATAAAACACATGACATGTAAATTCTTATTTGTGGATGGCGTTTGGCCACCGCTTTATTTTATTTATCTTTTAATTCTTGTGGTGGAAACCAACGTACTGCAGAGTCGTGACGCTCAAACGGTTTCCCAGCAACGTGAGATGCCCGTTGGCCCATAACCACCAACTGAGATCCCGAACCACCACAAGGAGGGCATGGAAACCTACACTGCACTTTGACCTCCACCAAGCAAGAACAAGGCCTGTTCTATGCCATCCTGCAATACTGAAAGGAAAATGTCAAGGCTAATGTCGTTCAGATGTACCCCATCCGGCAGCCACAGGCGACTATTGTCCCCTTCCAACTGTCTATAGCGTATTACTACACCACCCCTATTCCTGATAAAGCGAGCCATCCGTGTATTGACTACTCTCCGGGCTCTTTCTACCGCACCTGCATCCCTCGACCCTTGCCAAACCCCCCGTGGGATCACTTCTGACCAAACTATGATTACTTCTGGGAGGAAATCACCCATTCTTTCATTCTTTCCACATCCGTCTTCATCAAAGTCAACAATTCAGTCATTCTCACGAAAAACACAAATAATTTCTCCCTACGTGCAACACCAATACAACAGGAACCCGAACATCCCTAGTTTGGGAACATCGCAGGCTCCGCATGCCCCTCCAATGTATGTCAGCAGACTCGAAGCCCAAACTTCACCCTCCAGGCCGACATTCAGCTCTTTGGCCTGCCCAAAAGACGTAGGAGTGACCAACTATCCACACAGTTGGTCGACCTAAAGTAGGGAAGACAAATGTTAACAGTTTAACAATTCAGGGCGATTGTATCCTGCATAACATTGTGAGCGCCGCCGACCAATGCGCACAACCTCCCCTTCAGAAAGACCATCCCTAGCAGCTTCCATGGCCGCACCTATATGGAAAGAGTGGGTGCTGTAATCACCCAGGGGACGGCACCAGCAGCCGTTAAGCTGTTCTTCAGCATTGCAGAAAACTGGAATCTGATGGGGCGGGGGGGGGGGGTACCATCCGCATGAGACAGAAATTGAGACCCACCCCCATGCATAGCAGATAATGAGGTGACCAAACCGACCAGGCAAGGGCCACTGACCACAGAGTTTAGCAATATCCAAGTTCCCTTAGACCGGGCAATATGCAGGTGGATAAAACTAACCCCCACCACTACATCTCCCAGACACAAACCGCCCGGTTTGGACTTCGAAGGAGACACTAATTCACCAACGCAAAGAGCTCCAAAAAATGCCAAACCAAACGCCACCCCAAACAAGGCCACTTAGAACTTGGAAAAAACAGAGAAGGCAGGTGGCCGAGCAAATTAGTCAATAAAGAAATGCAAATGGGCCGTCTACATTCTGAAAACACATACTCTTTCTTCCAACCCTTTAATGATTGTCTAATCAAGAAATGCTTACTAACGTCCTCCCATCCCCGCAGTTGCAAATGAAAGGCAAGCCCAGACAAACGACGCCGCACAACCGCCGCCGACACACCCAAGTCACGTAAGCGTTGCAAATAATCTAACGTCGCCTGTAACGTTGCACAGGAAGTTCCCGCCCACCCGCCCGGTAGTAGTATATGGGGGGGGGGGGTTTGTTATCATTGCAGTTTTAATTAGGAGCGGGAGAAGGGGTCCTTGGAGGCAGAAATATTATGGTCAGGTGCATGAAAATGGGCCGTGCATCTGAATGTATGGTGAAATACAATGAATGGAGTCCTGGGGGGAATAAGCCCCCCCCCCCCCAGGAATAGTCGGATAAGTTGTATTCGGTGCCCTTATGCCAGGTTTGGACGGCTTGGGGTAAGGAGTTTTTACCTTACTTGGAAAGTAGGGGCCAAAATGGAGACTGCCTCTAAGGATCATTTTTCCACAAGAAATGGAGAAGATAGAATAGGGTAAAATGTTCTAGGATGTTTTTGAATACCTGTCATTTTATATTGTATTTTTATGTAAAGTTTATTATAGTTACTTATGAGAATATTTGTAAATATGGCTGCTATGGCCTCGCACCATAACGGTAGTAGAGTTTTTATTTGAAGGGAAAAGGGGCCATGGTTGAGCCGGGTGTCAACCTTCTGTCCTTAAAGTCATGAGTTACCGGGGAATGACAGTAGAAATAATCACTCCACGGATATCTATACATCAGACTAGCTGTGAGAACTAAAAGGTTTCACGTGTGCCGAACATAAGTCAACTATTGCCTTTGGTCGTTCTCATAGTGTTAACTGGGTGAGGCTGGGGAGGAAAACACAAAATGAGTCATCTGTCCCAAAGACATATCTGAAATAACAGACTCTGCCTTAAGGGGGTTTTACACCGAGCGATTATCAGGCAGACGAGTGTTCATAGAAGCTCGTCTGCCTGATTCACGAGCGTTCACGATAATCGCCCTGTGTAAACGGGGGAACGATCAGCAGATCAACGAGCAAACGCTCGATCATCTGCTGATCGTATCATTTTAAAGAAAGTAAAATATTATCGTTGTCGGCAGCACATCTCCCGGTGTAAACAGAGAAGCGCTGCCGACATGATGATAATGTATGGGGACGAACGATCGGAGAAAAGAGGTCTATACAGAGGAGTACTGCTTAAATCTAAAAGAAGCTGATGCAAAACTGGTGTCCTCTTTGGCTTTCGTCCGTAATATACGGGCCATGGAGACGCCAGTATGATGCCATTACGTCGGGTGACGTGTGACGCACAGAGACGTGAGCGTGGTATCTAGGCAACGTATACACTTTCATGACGTATTCCTAGTTTGGCGCATGGGCAGGGGAGAGAGCTGGGCGCCCATTTCATGTACTACCTTTATCTCGAGATCTATGCATCCTCGGGATCTTTTTGTTGGGATTTCCGTCTTGAACCTATGTGAGGGAGTCACTAAATATTTGTGTATGTTTTCACGTTTCATCAGTGGTACTGGTCTAATTAATGAATTTGTAGATTTGCATATTTGATTACTATGATGTCATATTCCCTATATATACTGCACCGTGTTTTAATTGCTTGAGAAAGACCCATGCTTGGACCTGGAAACAAAGACACAAGAGGACAAATATGAGCAGAACCAGGAACGAGAATCATTTGAGGTAAGACTTACAGAGGAAAAAGAGCTTTTGGACCCAAATGCTAAATCTTTTATGTCATTATGTTGCGATTTAGATTTAATTGGTGAGGCTTATTGTATTTATTGGGGCATGGCGTGACTCCGTTATTATAAGCAGTTCCGGCAGACGAAGGCAGTGCGGCCTAGCTTGAGATGAAACCATAAGTATATTAGCTTGTGGAGGAGTTTGATGGCTGCCTCAAGGATGCCGTCATAGTCCTTTTTCGGGGAGTGTCAGAGGTTCTGCTATAGTTACCCAGGAAATGTGGCTGCTGGCGGTATAATGAATGCAAATGTCGGTTTGGGTCCTCCTGTAAAATGTAAGTATGAGCGATCCGGGGAAGGGGCCTAGCTGATCTACGTGCCAGGTAAAAGAAAGTCGGGTGAGGTTTTAGGGCAAATGGAAGACACCGGTGAGAGTCGAGCAGATGCTGCCGTAGCTACCGCCGATATAAACCACTTTAGTAAAACTAGATTAGAAGTAACATTATTAGCAACCAAGAAAGGAGGCCACCTAGAAGCACAACAGCGACTCTCCCACAATGCATCAAAACCTGTTGAACTTGCACCATCAGTACATCAATACATTTCTAAGAAATAAAACAATCTTTGTGCCAAAACAATCTATCATTGTATTATCTTCCCTAACTTCTCTGCACAAACATGTTTGCGGGTGTGATGCGTGGGCCCGCAGTTGCACACAGTCTACCAATCAGGTCTGGTTTGTAACCTTTTAGTCCACACTAGGAGAACTTTCCGTCCCCCTTGATAATTAAACAATTTAGTGAGACTCCTGAGACACGTGACTATGTAGAGGTTTCAGCACTAGAGTAGTAGGAACCTCTCCCTGGGCCTAAAATACCTACAATTCAGCATGTCCCCCAGCAAAGTAGACAGCACTATGCCCAGCGGGGTCTCCCACATCTCCGACAGCAGAGCCAGACTCCTTCTCTGTCCCCATGATCACACGTTACATGGCATCCCAGGCCACCTATCACTAAAGGATTAACCCATAATAAAAGATTTTGGCCCTGGGGAAGTCATCACAACCTGTAAGTAGAAAAACACACACAATTAAATGCACATACCTGAACCCTGGTTGTTACCAATGCACATGAAAAGAAGGGCTCCTTATACCCACAGCCTTAGCATGCCCATGGGCATAATCCTACCACCTCAACTTCTTTTAACAGTTTTTTTCCGATTACCCAACAAAACAACAATGGAGAAAAAAAACTTTATAAACTTTCTCTAAAGGAAATCAAAATTCACCTCCACTGAATACTTAAGTACTCAATACAACATATAGGAAAACCGTTTTATTCAACGCCAAATGAACCCAAATGCATCACAAACAAATAAATGTAAGAAATTAGCGCAAAAAGGAGAATCAGAAGGACCAATAAACAAAAAATCATCAAGATAATGGACTGCTCCGTGCTTGCTCCAACCAGTACAACCTACTCAAAAAAGGTGTAAAAGGCTTCAAAATAAAAGCATGACATGAAGTAGCCCATAGAAAGACACTTTAATGTTATTTTTTATTTTTTTTAAACAGAAAAATAAGGGAACTAAAACCAGACTGGTAAATAGGCAACAACCGGTAAGCAGATTGGTTGTCCCCTTTAGCCATAGGGGCACCAACACCAAAACTCTTTACCAACATAACTGCCTGATCAAAACTGGCATTGCTGACAGGAGATAAGGATTTGTCAATTTCATTTTTATGAGACCCCCTAAGGGGGGAAAGATAAATGGTGTATTAACATTAGTGAATTGGGCTCCTTCTTAGGCACCCAATGGGGATCAACGGAAATCCTCAAAGGGGGGTACTGCAAAAGGGACAAATCCTATCCATCTACATTTTCCTTTTCAATCTTCTTTCTAACAATATCAGGATACATATTAACCGATGACAAGGTATCTACCCATTTACAGCTATACCCAGTAAATAGTGGAATGGGAAAACCATCAGACAGAACTTCTCACAAATGTTATTTCTGTTTGGGTACTTGTCTAATCAAGGGCACATTGTCTCAACCTTTACTGGCATCAAGGCTGTGTATGTTTGCTTTCTGCAAGGAGCCGGACATTGGTTGACTTCTACTAGAAAATGAGCACTTTTGCCTACATTAACATGTATTGGGTCACTTGCACTGCGATTCATTATATGCAAAGCAAGTGCCCTTTTTTGATACAGTAGTAGACGTAATTGAACGTAAATGAGGCCTTACATTAGGTAAAGACGATTCCTGTGTCAACATAAAATTCAGCCACAAACCAACGTCTTTAACACCCCAAGACAGATTAGGAAGGACCGTTTTGGCTCATCGTGATCCCATCATGATGAAACCAACCTAAGCCTTCAAAATTCTTATAAGCCTCAGGACTATGTTGAAACACACCTGAGGAATTCTGAGGAAACTTCTCACCCATAACACTACCGGAAATACAAAATGCAACAGTTGTTGAATGATCTTTCAATTGGACGCCTTCTGTCCTCCTCAAATTAGTCATCATTCTCCTCCGGCTTAGAAACAAAGCTACAAGCAAAAATAACAAGTGCACAAATTCATTTCTCCAAATCCATCTCTTTCACAGACATAGGGAGATTAAGGTCTAATGGAAAAAGGTCACACGGTAAAACTTCCTTGTAACATGTCTCAGCCGCCCCTTAACCTTTAGGAACCGATAGTGATGACAAACAGACGTCAATCTCACTGTCTCTAACCAGGTACTACTCACCATTAGGCGGGAAAATAACCTTATTCTTGGCGGGAAAATTCCAGCCAAAATAACTTACCATACAGAAGAGACCAATATGGTGATTGAAAACCTGTGGATTCCTCCTTATGGTCCGGGATCCCTCCATCATTGGTAAAGCGTGTGAGGAAGAGCTCTCTGCTGTTGTGGTGTATGGACGCTTGACTGGTCTTGCTTTTTTTATTTAAAGGAGTTGACTGCTATTACATAAGTAAATTTATTCAAATTAGGGACAAAATACATTTACTAATCGTAAATAGTTACCGATTCTTCCTCCTTTCAGAGCCACCATGTCTCCAAGCCCACTCTGATCCACAGGCACCAGCACAACAGAATTGGTCGTTTCGTTCATAAAACCGGATTAAAATGGCGTCAGAAGGGTCATCACGTGACTGGATCATCAATACAGATGTGCGTTCACGAGTGAGGTGGGGGTTGGGTAAGAATGTAATGCGGAAGGTCATTGGGAGTCTGTTTGTTATTGTTTTAATGTGAGGCCTCTTATGTTGTGTGGCTGGTATGGTACCATATTTTTCTTCTTTTACAGGGTCCCCTTGTTGATTTGGGTGCTAGGACACTCTTATGTATATTGGGGTTGCGTTGAGGCACATGTGAGACCACCGGGCCGGCAATTGGGTCTCTCCAAGGATCATCCGTGAAATGGATTGGGGTTTGAGGTATGCTCTGGAGCAGGGTCATGCCTGAGGTTAATTTTAACACTACATTGGATAGACCACCTGACAGTTCGATATTACATTCTGGGGGGACGACTTGGTCCTCAGAGCTTCCCGAGACTTGGTCCTTCTCTTCTTTTCTGTGGGTAGTGTTGGTGTGCTGCTGTGGCCATTTCATCCATGTGCTAGGGCTACGTGGCGACTTTTATCACGCATCCAAATATCGCTGTGTCGTGCTGCGTACATTGCAGTAATGTAAGTGAATGTGGCCCACGGTCTGGATTCCTTGTGACTGTGGAGTCGCGGTAGAGGCAGTTTGCGGGTCGCAAAGTAATAACATTGACTTTGGTTATTGTAATGTTCGCAGCTTTACGCAGCGATCTTTGGACGAGCAAACTAGGTGGTAGCAAAGACTTTGTGTAGCCCTAGCCTAAAGAAGTAGGAAAATAATTAACGCCTTCTCACCCACAAATGGTACTAATGAAAACTACAGCTCGTCTCGCAAAAAAAACAAAACCCACATCGCTCAATCGATGAAAAAATTTAAAAGTTATGGCTTTCAGAATATGGCGACACAATTTTTTTTTTAACAAATAGTTCTTACTTTGTAAAAGTGGTAAAACATAAAAAAACTATATAAATTTGGTATCACCGTAATCGTATTGACCAGCAGAATAAAGTTTTAATTTGTTGTTTTTACCGCACGGTGCAAGGCGTAAAAACTAAACCCAAAAGAAAATGGAGGAATCACAGTTTTTTTCAATTCCACCCCATATAGAATTTTTTTCAGTCCCCAGTACATTATATGGTACTTTAAATAGTACCAATAGAAACTACAACTGCTCCTGCAAAAAAAACAAGCCTTCACTCCTCTCTATTGACGGAAAAATGAAAAAGTTATGGCTCATGGAATGCAGGGAGTGAAAAAATAAAAAAATGGCTTGGAATTCAAGGGGTTAATTTTTGGTGTAACTATTATTCATTGAACAAACCACCTTAAAACATAGCATGAAAAAAATTTGAAAAACTATTTTATTCCTGCTTCTGACAATGTTTCCCTAAAATAGTCCAACAAAATGAATTAATATCTGCTCCAATTTAAAATGATAAGAAAGCAATATGCGACCTGCAAAAAAAACAACAACAAAAAACCTAAACATTTTGGAGTAGAAAAAAAAAAGCTAAACTTCACATTTAGAATACAGCATTCGAAAACGTGAAATTTAGCTGAAGGCCCAAAACACCCCAGGCCATGAAAGGGTTTATTAAATATTAAAGGCCCGAGAATAGTCAGACATTCCAAAGTCATGAGTCTGTGCTCCTAATGTCCTAACTTATCTTTCAGCAAGAACCATATTCGGGAGTGGGAGTAAAGCATAAACAAGTCGGTTTCCACCTGGTAAAAGGGCGAATAACCCAGTAAAGGACCTTTTTACACTGGCCAATTATCGGGCAAACGAGCATCCAAATAACTTGCCAATAATTGCCATGTGTAAACAGGGCAGCGATCAGGAGATGAACGAGCAAATGCTCGATCTTCTGCTGATCGTATCGTTTTAAATGTGAAAAATATTATCGCTGTCTGCAGCACATCCCCCTGATTAAACAGGGGGCGCGCTGCCGACATAATAGAAATGTATGGTGACGAGTGATCGGAGTAACGAGCGCTCGTTCCCATACATAGCTCCTTGTGAAAGGAGCAAACAAGCGCCGACCACTGATCGAGCTGACTCGTTGATCGCCGCTCGTACCTCAACTATAGGGGGTCTGTGGTATGACTATGAATCTAGTCCTCTATTAATTATGCACTGAAAATGGGAGCAATCCACGAGCTTTACATTTTTTATTACCCATTTGTTTTTAGGTCCAACATCCTGATTGATTGATATCTCAATATATCTTTATTGCGGGGACGGGGCTCCATTTTTCGGATACAAAGCTCCAAATCCCCAGCATTGACATAGAACTAAATGATAAAATTCTTCCACCATTAATGAGAACTTACTTGTATGAATAGTGCGCAGTAAGCAGCTAAACTCCGAAAATCCACAACAATTTACAATGCTATTCATGTTGATGGGGTTTTCAAAAACACCGCCACGTGTGGACATACCATTACGGTTTAACTCTATGCAGGGTATTCGGATTTCGGTAGCATAAAAACTAATCACCGACTTCAATAAATATATATTAAGAATTTATTTTTTTAAATTGGGGACTACTATGGGGCCCTTGGCGAGAGCGGGCCAAGCCCTGGTTGATCCATTTCCTTTGCTACTGCGTGGCGAAAAATCTGTGTTGGACTCCCCTCTCCAAAGGAACTGCATTGTAATAAAATAAGGGGGTGGGGAATTGACGACAGGGTCATGTAAAGGGGCCGAGGGGGAAACAAACACCAGACCTGTCCTGGGTGGCAAAGCCAAGCACCATAATAGAGGGTCCATTTTGATCTATGCTATAGGGCTAGCACTCTTCCGTGCACCCACTGATGTCACTTCTTTACCCTAAGCTCAGAGCCAATTCTGCCTGGTTGCTATGGACATGCTGCCTAGCAACACAGTATAAAAGACCGTAGTTGTAAGGCAGAGTATTTATAGCAACCAGCAGCTCAAAACTGTGCTGCCAATGTGTTTCACATATTTTTTTAGAAATAAATTTAGGTGCGGTGTTGTTACTTGTTGGTTTTGTCTAATAATATCCAAGACAGAAGCGATATGAAAACAATAAAACATCTTTTCCTTCTTTCTTATGTAACATTCCTTGGAGATTCGTTGCCGTGATTACTTTGCTTTTCTTGAGAAAATGATCTTTCATTGTGTGGAGACTTCCAAGCAGGACACTGGCAGAATATAAAATAAGGGTGTTGCTAGGTTTATACAGGAATCAGGGTGTGAAGCCCAGAAAAAAAGACTAAAACTTAGTAAGAGAGAAAATCATTCTGCTTACAGCTCTGCATGTCCCACATTACAGTGTATATATAAATATAATCTTCACAAAAAGTAGAGTAACCTAGTAAATACATGATATTACTTATCCTGCACTGATCCTGCGTTACATCCTGTATTATACTCCAGAGCTGCACTCACTATTCTGCTGGTGGAGTCACTGTGTACATACATTACATTACTTATCCTGTACTGATCCTGAGTTACATCCTGTATTATACTCCAGAGCTACGCTCGCTATTCTGCTGGTGGAGTCACTGTGTACATACCAGGGGCGTAACTAGGAAAGACTGGGCCCCATAGCAAACTTTTGACTGGGGCCCCCCCCTTTGCTGGGTATCACACAACCCCCCCCCCCCCTTGTAGATAGTGCCTCCCTATAGATTCCACCACACAGCGCCCCCTATAGATAGCACCATACACAGCCCCCTATAGATAGCACATACACAGCCCCTGTAGATAACACCATACAGACCCCCTGTAGATAACACCATACAGCCCCCTCTGTAGATAACACCATATAAGCCCCCCCCCCAAAAAAAAAAAAACGGCCTATAGTTTGTCCTACAAAAGACATGCATCCCCTATCCACAGGATAGGGGATACATGTGCGATCACTGGCATTGATAAGGAGAACCGGGGACCGAAAGTCCCCCGAAGTTCTCCATGACTAACCTCGGACTTCTGGCGTCTGCGCAGTTCAATAAAAATGAAAGGAGCGCTGGTCACGCATGCGCACAAGCGCGACCGGTGCTCCATTCATTTCTACGGAGCTGCCGACACAGACCCCGGAAGTCCGAGGTTTGTCATGGAGAACTTAGGGGGGACTTTCGGTCCCCCGTTCTCCTCATCGCTGGGCGTCCCGGCGATCCCACATGTATCCCCTATCCTGTGGATAGGGGATGCATGTCTTTTGTAGGAACAACCCCTTCAGTGGCGTCACGCTGTAGCAGCCATAGTGGCTGCTAGCGGAGCCTGCGGCCATGGTGGGGGCCGTGCTGGCGGGTGCCACGGGCCCCCTCATGCTGCAGGCCCCGTAGAAGTCGCTACGGCTGCTATAGCGGTAGTTACGCCACTGCGTATAGGTTTGTACGGTGTAAAACTACAGCTCCCAGCATGGCCGGAACAATGGTAAGGATATGCTGGGAGATGCGGTTTCACAAAAAAAAATCATACCACCCATCATCTCGCTGCAGATCATACAGTGACTACAATACTGATTAGAGGCAGAATAAACATTTACATTAAGTGACTCACCGGTGACATCTCAGATTCTAGTTCTTTTCTTCTCCCTCCGGTTCAGACATCTATGATGGATTTCTCCCGGCCATGACCCATTTCTGCAGTTTTCCGTTTAGATGTCTTCAGCTTCTCAGTTTTAAAACATTTCTGCACCTATAAACAAAGTTAAAATTCTCAACACATCTAAATATAACTGTCTCTCACACACACACACACACACACACACACACACACACACACACACACACACACACACACACACACACCGTGCCCCCTGTAGATAGTGCCCACATATGGACTCCAGAGCTGCAAGGCAATAGTGCTAACCACTGAGCCACCGTGCTGCCCTACATATAGCTTCCCCTATAGTTAGTGCTCCACGTATAGCCCACCTCTGTAGATAGTGTCTCACATATAGCTCCCCCTGTATATAGTGTCCCACATATAGCCCACCCCTGTAGACTGTGCACTACATATAGCCACCCTGTTGCTAGTGCCCCACAGGTATCCTACCCCTGTATATAGTGTCCCACACATAGCCCACCCCTATAGAAAGTACCCTAAAAAATAGCTCCCCTATAGATAGTGCTCTACATATAGCCCACCCTTGTATAGTGTCTCACATATACTGCCCCACATATAGACCCCCCTGTAGATAGTGCCCCACATCCCCACATACAGACCTCCCCTGTAGCTAGTGCCCCACATATAGACCCCCCCCTGTATATAGTGGCCCACATATAGATCCCCCTGTATATAATGGCCCACATATAGAGCCCCCTGTAGCTACTGCCCCACATATAGACACCCCTATATATGATAGCCCACATAAAGACGACCCCCCCCCCATTATAGATAATGCCATTCACATTTTTGAAGAAAAAAATAAATAAATTGCCATTCTCACATGATCCCGTTCCCACGCTGTTCACTGGCGATGCAGACATGCTCTCTTCTGAGCATGTCTGCAGGAGCTGAACGAGCGTCCTCCAATGGCGCTGATTGGCGGGGCAGAATGACTTGCCCCGCCAATCAGCACCTTCCAAGCATGGAAGCGGCGCGATGATGTCATCGCGCCGCTAGCCAATCAGTGTCATTGTAAGGCACTGGATGGTCAGGCACGGAACATGCCCGGCCATTCAGTGCTAACACATGTATTTGGCTGCCGCTAGTACTGGGGCCCCCTCCGGTGCTAGCGACACCTGCAGGCATGATGAGAGGGCCTGTGTAAGGCTCGGCGGCGCGGGCCCCACAGTAGCGGTGCTACCGCTGTAGCAGCCATAACGGCTGCTAGCGGCGCCACCGGGCATTTGGGTGGGCGTGTCGGCTGGCGGCACGGGCCCCCTCAAGCCCCGGGCCCCGTAGCAGCCGCTACTGCTGCTACCGCGGTAGTTACGCCACTGGTACATACATTACATTACTTATCCTGTACTGATCCTGAGTTACATCCTGTATTATACTCCAGAGCTGCACTCACTATTCTGCTGCTGGAGTCACTGTGTACATACATTACATTACTTATCCTGTACTGATCCTGAGTTACATCCTGTATTATACTCAAGAGCTGCACTCACTATTCTGCTGGTGGAGTCGCTGTGTACATACATTACGTTACTTATCCTGTACTGATCCTGAGTTACATCCTGTATTATACTCCAGAGCTGCACTCACTGTCCTGCTGGTGGAGTCACTGTGTACATACATGACATTACTTATCCTGAGTTACATCCTGTATTATACTCCAGAGCAGCACTCACTATTCTCTGGTGTGTACATACATCACATTATTTATGTTGTACAGATCCTGAGTTATACTCAAGAGCTGCATTCACAATACAGCTGATTGCTATTGAAAACCTTCAGCAAGCTTGTTGTCAGACATCCCCTAACATCGAAGCTAAACTCCTACAATGTAGAGGTAAAGTTGGTATTTTCTTCATCACATTACTGTATAGTTTCTGCTGTAAAAATTTTCCCAGAATGAAAATAGATGATAAACGTCGATCCTGGCACAACACCACCCATCACTCATGCTGCCATGGAGAGACTGTCATATGACAGCTGATCAATTCTCTCTCTCTTAGACCAATATCTTCATTAAAGGGGTATTCCCATCTCTGACATTTACGGCATATCCACAGGATATGCCATAGATATGTGACAGATACAGGTCCCAACTATATCTAGAACGGGGGCCTCTTGACCCCCGTCCTGCCTTCTGCCACTGTCGATGGGCACCGGCCACTGACCTACGAGGTGGCCAGGTTTTTCAGTGACGAGCACCTGGTAAATCAGTGGCCGTTAGCAGCAGAAGGTAGGACAAGGATCAGGGGGCCACTTTCTAGAGTTAGGTGGGACCTGCATCTGTCAGGCATTTCCTGTGGATTTGCCATAAATGTGCGAGATGAGAAAACCCCTGTAAGATTGGAATTAAATGTAATCATATCATGTCTTGTTTGTTTAGAGATTTATGCTACTGATTTATTTGGATGAAGATTTGCTACAATGTGTCAGTGAAGGTAAAATGTACCATCTTCAGTCCAGGATGTTTTGCTCACAGATGATTGACAACACTGATACAATTGAAGCAGACTATCAGCTGTGAGATACTGTCTGGGAGACGTAACTTGAAGCTCCTGGGCCTCAATACAAAATCCTCACCTACCAAGTTGGCATTTATGATACCCGTCTCCTCATATGGAGCAGAGGAACCTCTTGGGGCCCTATATTGCATCCTCTGCACCCCTTGTAGTTACACCCCTGGCCATTAGAATACTCTATATATGAGTCCAGTATTATAAATGGCATCATGTGCATTTATAATACTGGTGTCCTCTATAATAATTCTTGTGCAGCAAAGGGAAACTTGGGCACCTCAGGCAGCAGAGTCTGGGTGTGACTGCTACGTCTGCACCCTCATAGTTACACCCATGTTAGGTCTGTACAGGTTTTCAGCCTCTGAGTATAAAGAAGACAATACTGGCATGATGCCGAGATCATTAAAATGGTGAGTAACCGAAGCACAGAGTATTTCAGAATGTTATATAACTTTTCATGAAACTTTCTTTCCATAAACAGGCAGGATTCATTCAGGGCACGGTTATAAGCTGTAGGCTAAGAATACACACAGAGGCTTCTGTTGTGTGCCAGCTCCATTACATAGATATGCATTATTACACAAATTTTTTTTTTTATGGATTTCTCTTCCTTAGAAAGATGTAAAGATGTAGAGATATAAAAGTGCAGCTAAATATCACTCTCTATATAAAAGGCAGAATAGTATAGTATGAGGTGTTTTTGTTCAGCTACATAGCTCAAAACTTTCTGCAAAGACATATTAAATTGTAGCTAAACGTTTGACAAACCTCTGACATGTCATAGTGACGTCAGAAGTTTGGATTGGTGGGGGTCCGAGCACTTAGACCCCCAACAATCGCTAGAACGAACCAGCTGAAGCTCGTGTGAGCGCTCTGCTGCTTCATGTCTGTTCGGCTTTTTCCGGAAATAAATGTATCATTGTACGGACTCCATAGAAAGTCTATGAGCCCGTACTCCGATACATCGGATTTACGGAAAAAGCCGAACAGACACGAAGCGGCTGAGCTCTCACACGAGTGCTTCAGCTGGTTCGTTCTAGTGATTGGTGGGGGTCTCAGTACTCAGACCCTCACCAATCCAAACTTCTGACATGTCACTATGACATGTCAGAGGTTTGTCAAACGTTTAGCTACACTTTAAATGCTAAAATGTTTTGTGCCTGCAGCCACCACTAGGGGGAGCTTAGGAGCTCACCGCATACATAATATACATAGAACTCCATAATAAAACCGTTTACAGTAAACTGCTAAATGCCCTCTAGTGGTGACTGCAGGCAGAAATAATTGTATAATTTAACTTTATGCCTATGCAGGGGATTTGGAGCTTCGCCTCAGAAAAACAGAGCTCCGATCCTTATAAAGATATATTAAGAAATTAATCAGCACAGATTGTTTAATCGAAAAATAACAAAGTGGTAAAATGTGGACATTCACTTTAAAGGGTAACTAAGCTTTCAGAAAACTTGAGCGCTCGGGTTAGCGCTGAGCCGCTTGGTTTCTGATCTGCTTTTTACGGAAAGCCGATGTAACGGTGTACGGGAGTTTACATTATATAGAGGATGCCCTGTCGTGGCAGGTGGGCTCACACAATTTGATCAAAATGTGCATTAAGAACCTCCCTATTGTAAGTAGATTTAGCAGTAATGCATATTTATTTATATTTAGTTGTTTAGGTGGCATTGGTGTTCGCAGTGAGCTGTCGCCATTTTCTTGTGTGCTGTACAATTTTGCAGTCACAGGCGTTTTTGCATCTGTATACATGTTTTGAGATATATATATATACAGCACACAAGAAAATAGCAACAGCGCACTGCGAACACTAATGCCACCTAAGCCCCTAAATATAAATAAATATGCATTACTGCTAAATCTACTTACAATAGGGAGGTTCTTAGCGCACATTTTGATCAAATTGTGTGAGCCCACCTGCTCTGCCACATCTGAAATGGGCTGAGCTGTAATACCAGACACAGCCCATGGACAAGAGTGGCGCTGTTTCTGCAAGAAAGAAGTAGACACATTTTTTAGTCTCTTACAACCCCTTGTATGACTATTAGTACTTAATGGTAAGGGTCAGATGAAAAGGAAGGCAAGGTTTGGAGGAAGGAAATAATTCCTATATATGTTACTTTTACAAGAAGCTTTTATCAAGTTACAACACTATTTCAAGGTCAGGCAGACTGAATAGGCCCTGAAATCTACATTTGTGTAATGTCTTATGACTATAAAGGGGCGGAGTGGTTTTCATGGAAAACCTTCTATATAAAAGTGGGAGATGGGGAAAAGGGTGGACAGAAAGAGAGAAGAGACACAGACACCTTGACACGGAGATCACACTGACTCCACAAACATGAACAAGTGGATTGCAGTCGCCTTTTTTACCATTCTGGCTTGCCATTTGGGTAAATAGAAATATATGTGTGTGTGTGTGTGTGTGTGTGTGTGTGTGTGGGGGGGGAGGGGGGGGGGTTATTACTGGAGGTGTATATTCAATGCACAGCTGGATGATATTACAGGGTTTCTATTAGTTAACGGCTGTAGTAGGAATAATAGGATGTATGAATGATGATAAAATATGTGTTATTATTACTTTGGGTTTGCAGTATTTGTTGGTGATACATAAAAGCAACAGAAAATAAATAATAATACTTTAGAAGTACATTAAATTATAATTATTGACCTGGAGAGGGTGGACAAAAAAAGTGTTATTTATATGAATTTATGTTTTATGTTGTATATTGCATGGTGTAATATTGTGAGGAGGAGATGACACTGCTGTGTGCACTGTGCTGTGTATACATTTCATGGTGTAGTAGTGTGAGGAGCATATGACACTGCTGTGTGCACTGTGCTGTGTATACATGTCATGGTGTAGTAGTGTGAGGAGCATATGACACTGCTGTGTGCACTGTGCTGTGTATACATGTCATGGTGTAGTAGTGTGAGGAGGAGATGACACTGCTGTGTGCACTGTGCTGTGTATACATGTCATGGTGTAGTAGTGTGAGGAGGAGATGATACTACTCTGTGCACTGTGCTGTGTATACATGACATGGTGTAGTAGTGTGAGGAGGAGATGACACTACTCTGTGCACTGTGCTGTGTATACATGTCATGGTGTAGTAGTGTGAGGAGGAGATGACACTGCTGTGTGCACTGTGCTGTGTATACATGTCATGGTGTAGTAGTGTGAGGAGGAGATGATACTACTCTGTGCACTGTGCTGTGTATACATGTCATGGTGTAGTAGTGTGAGGAGGAGATGACACTGCTGTGTGCACTGCGTTGTGTATACATGTCATGGTGTAGTAGTGTGAGGAGGAGATGACACTGCTGTGTGCACTGTGCTGTGTATACATGTCATGGTGTAGTAGTGTGAGGAGATGACACTGCTGTGTGCACTGTGCTGTGTATACATGTCATGGTGTAGTAGTGTGAGGAGGAGATGACACTGCTGTGTGCACAGTGCTGTGTATACATGTCATTGTGTAGTAGTGTGAGGAGGAGATGACACTGCTGTGTGCACTGTGCTGTGTATACATGACATGGTGTAGTAGTGTGAGGAGGAGATGACACTGCTGTGAGCACTGTGCTGTGTATACATGACATGGTGTAGTAGTGTAAGGAGGAGATGACACTGCTGTGTGCACTGTGCTGTGTATACATGACATGGTGTATTAGTGTGAGGAGGAGATGACACTGCTGTGTGCACTGTGCTGTGTACATGTCATGGTGTAGTAGTGTGAGGCGGAGATGATACTGCTGTGTGCACTGTGCTGTGTACATGTCATGGTGTAGTAGTGTGAGGAGGAGATGACACTGTTGTGTGCACTGCGCTGTGTACACATGACATGGTGTAGTGGTGTAGTAGTGTGAGGAGGAGATGACACTGCTGTGAGCACTGTGCTGTGTACATGTCATGGTGTAGTAGTGTGAGGAGGAGATGACACTGCTGTGTGCACTGTGCTGTGTATACATGTCATGGTGTAGTAGTGTGAGGAGGAGATGACACTGCTGTGTGCACTGTGCTGTGTATACATGACATGGTGTATTAGTGTGAGGAGATGACACTGCTGTGTGCACTGTGCTGTGTATACATGTCATGGTGTAGTAGTGTGAGGAGGAGATGATACTACTCTGTGCACTGTGCTGTGTATACATGTCATGGTGTAGTAGTGTGAGGAGGAGATGACACTGCTGTGTGCACTGCGTTGTGTATACATGTCATGGTGTAGTAGTGTGAGGAGGAGATGACACTGCTGTGTGCACTGTGCTGTGTATACATGTCATGGTGTAGTAGTGTGAGGAGGAGATGACACTGCTGTGTGCACTGTGCTGTGTATACATGTCATGGTGTAGTAGTGTGAGGAGGAGATGACACTGCTGTGTGCACTGTGCTGTGTATACATGACATGGTGTAGTAGTGTGAGGAGGAGATGACACTGCTGTGAGCACTGTGCTGTGTATACATGACATGGTGTAGTAGTGTAAGGAGGAGATGACACTGCTGTGTGCACTGTGCTGTGTATACATGACATGGTGTAGTAGTGTGAGGAGGAGATGACACTGCTGTGTGCACTGTGCTGTGTATACATGACATGGTGTAGTAGTGTAAGGAGGAGATGACACTGCTGTGAGCACTGTGCTGTGTATACATGACATGGTGTAGTAGTGTAAGGAGGAGATGACACTGCTGTGTGCACTGTGCTGTGTATACATGACATGGTGTAGTAGTGTGAGGAGGAGATGACACTGCTGTGTGCACTGTGCTGTGTATACATGACATGGTGTAGTAGTGTAAGGAGGAGATGACACTGCTGTGTGCACTGTGCTGTGTATACATGACATGGTGTATTAGTGTGAGGAGGAGATGACACTGCTGTGAGCACTGTGCTGTGTACATGTCATGGTGTAGTAGTGTGAGGAGGAGATGATACTGCTGTGTGCACTGTGCTGTGTACATGTCATGGTGTAGTAGTGTGAGGAGGAGATGACACTGTTGTGTGCACTGCGCTGTGTACACATGACATGGTGTAGTAGTGTGAAGAGGAGAGGACACTGCTGTGTGCACTGCGCTGTGTATACATGACATGATGTAGTGTGAGGAGGAGATGACACTGCTGTGTGCACTGTGCTGTGTATACATGACATGGTGTAGTAGTGAGAGGAGGATAAGACACTGCTGTGTGCACTGTGCTGTGTATATATGTCATGGTGTAGTAGTGTGAGGAGGAGATGACTGCTTTGTGCACTGTGCTGTGTATACATGTCATGGTGTAGTAGTGTGAGGAGGAGATGACTGCTGTGTGCACTGCGCTGTGTATATATGTCATGGTGTAGTAGTGTGAGGAGGAGATGACACAGCTGTGTGCACTGTGCTGTGTATACATGTCATGGTGTAGTAGTGTGAGGAGGAGATGACACTGCTGTGAGCACTGTGCTGTGTGCATGTCATGGTGTAGTAGTGTGAGGAGGAGATGACACTGCTGTGTGCACTGTGCTGTGTATACATGTCATGGTGTAGTAGTGTGAGGAGGAGATGACACTGCTGTGTGCACTGTGCTGTGTATACATGACATGGTGTATTAGTGTGAGGAGATGACACTGCTGTGTGCACTGTGCTGTGTACATGTCATGGTGTAGTAGTGTGAGGAGGAGATGACACTGCTGTGTGCACTGCGCTGTGTATACATGTCATGGTGTAGTTGTGTGAGGAGGAGATGACACTGCTGTGTGCACTGCGCTGTGTATACATGTCATGGTGTAGTTGTGTGAGGAGGAGATGACACTGCTGTGTGCACTGCGCTGTGTATACATGACATGGTGTAGTAGTGTGAGGAGGAGATGACACTGCTGTGTGCACTGTGCTGTGTATACATGTCATGGTGTAGTAGTGTGAGGAGGAGATGACACTGCTGTGTGCACTGCGCTGTGTATACATGACATGGTGTACTAGTGTGAGGAGGAGATGACACTGCTGTGTGCACTGTGCTGTGTATACATGTCATGGTGTAGTAGTGTGAGGAGATGATGAGGATATTAGCTCTGCTTCTCTGCAGGTTGTATAAGCTGCGCACTACATATCACATATTTTTTATTCGATCTTCTCATAGGTAATGCTCTAGAATGCTACACTTGTGATTTTGCCCTTTGTGCTTTCCCATCTAAAACAAGCTGTGGAGCACTAGAAGTATGCATGACTGAGAAAATACAAACAGGTAATGCAATTTGTTCTGTTTTGAAATTGTTCTTGTTTATTTTTGGCCATAGAAGTAACAGTAACGTATCCAGTACATGGCTGCATTTTTGGTGAAAACATAAGTCTTAGAAATCTGATGAGCGTTCTTGCCTAATCACAAAAAAAGGGAGTGGCTGCCATCTGCTAGCCTCTCCATTTTCCTCCCACGTGGATGTCGCTGAGGGTTGAAAATGCTGCATTTGATTAGGCTGTGAGGGCTTTGTACAAGCTCCAACAAGAAGCTAAATTTAATCCCACTGCACTGGGGACACCTAAGTAACCATTGGACCGCCAAAAATATTGTTTAATTGGGCAGGAGCTGGTAGCTGATCACCATGTTTTTTCTTGAATATTCATTCCTCCCAACTAACCTCAGGGCTGGGAGTAATCTCGTATAACTGCTTCTTTATTCATGGGTGGAACATCCCTATCCTGTTTTCTATATGAAGTATTGTCTGTGATCACAACAGTTAGGTCTATTAGGAGATTACACTCTGTGGTCACTGAGACAGGAAGTGATGTCATTTTATTGCCAAGTGCAGACAGTGACATCATTTGGTGCTTAAGCGGCTTTACACAGGATCTGGGAGGGCAGATTATTTAGAAAATTTAACTTGAGAAATGAAATACGGTAACTATCCTGACAGCTGCACTGTCCTTAAAGTAGTCACTAATATCCTAGACTGTGGAAGATCTGGCAAATTGTCTGGCGTAACTGAGGAATGGGGTCTTGTGGCAGACATGGATAATGGTGACAGAGAGGAGTTGATATAAATATGGTCTCTAGGTTTGATCCCCAAGGGGCTGTAATCCTGGGAACAAATACTATTAGGAATATAGATAGGTGGCAGGAAGGTACATAGAAGAGAGGAGCACCGTAAATCAAAATGGGCCCCCTATTATGTGGCCCGGTTTTGACACCCAGGACAAAATGTCTGGTGTTTTTTTTTTTCCCGTTCCACCCTGATTTGACGACACTTTGGCTAATTCCCTACCACCTTGTTTGGTTATAATGCAGATTCTCTCTTAAGGGGAGTCCTGCACAGGTTCTTGTCACCCAGTAACATTACGTATGGGACCTACAGGGGCTGGGCCCCTCTCTCCAAGAGCCCCAGAGGAACTGTATCATCTGCCTCTACAGTATGCACCCTCTTTGTGGCAGGTAGTAATTTTATGGCCTTATTCACACGGACGTGTCAGTTTTGCGTGTGCAAAAAACGCTGCATTTTGCGCGTGCAAAAGGTCCGTGTGTCATCAGCATATGGTGCGTGGCTGCGTGATTTTCGCGCAGCCGGCATCATTATGACACTCTGGTTTTATGTTTACAAACAGAAAAGCACGAGGTGCTTTTCTGTTTTCATTCTTTTTACTACTGTTGCGCGAATCACGCGCGGCACCCGGAAGTGCTTCCGTGTGCCGAGCGCGATTTGCACGACACCCATTGAATTAAATGGGTGCATGCTGCGCGAAACACGGGCAAGTATAGGACATGTCGTGAGTTTTACGCAGCACACATAGGCTGCGTGAAAATCACTGAGTCTGAACGGCCCCATTCACTTACATAGGTCCGTGCGACACGCGTGAAAATCACGCGTGTAGCACGGACGTGTAACACGTTCGTGTGAATAAGGCCTGAGTAATTATTATAAACATGTCATTAAAAATGTGTCTTTTGCCCTCCATGGGTTTTTGGACGCCTCAGCCATGTCTGGTCCACATTTGGTTACACGCCTTTGCTGCTTTCCCAGTTATAAAATTGGGTTGATGTAACTAATACAATCTATTCATATATCTGTGTCTTTTCAGCTCAAATCTCCTTGAATAAGAAGTCTTGTTCGGCACCCACAAAATGTGGGCAAGGATCTGAGACCACATATGCTGGCATAAAATTTACTACAACTCCTTCGTGCTGTTTTACCGACCTCTGCAATTCAGCTGCCATTCCCTCGGCATCCATTCTTACCACCATTGCTGTTTTCATTTCATTGTGGGTGGCCAGACTCTTTTGAGACTGAGGGATTTTGCTTAAAAAAGCCTTTAAGGCCGGGTTCCCACGGGACGAATATGCTGCGTAAAAATCACGCAGCGTGTCCGACCTGGAAGCCACAGGACATTCCGTCCAAAAAATCGCACCAAGGTAATTCCACAGCGTTTACGCTACGCGGGAACCCGGCCTAATGGCAAACTGAATGTTATTGCATTTGCACTGTTCCTTTCACACAATTGTATGATCTGTTCTAATCGCTAGTATTTGAAGTGTGCTTGTTACCTACTCACAATAGAGAAGACTTTGGCCTTTTTTGGCCCCATATTATGTCTATTTACCAATGGATCAGTATTGGGTCAATCCCTTTGATTAGTTGGTAGTGTGTAAAATATCTCTTATTTTTTATTTTTTTTTGCAACATTAAAGCGTATGTCCAGTTAAAAATGAAAATGTCACAGTGCTCTCAGATCTGATTTTGCATTCACATCTCAACCTTTAGTGCTGCAGATCTTTCCTTCTCCGGGAAGTTGTTATGCAATATTACAGCTATAGTGGAACTGCAACCCGGTCCTAGTCACTGTGTCTACATGCCAAGTTATTTTAGCTATATATCTCTAAATACCTGTCATATATCTATAGGTCTCTCTCTGTCTCTCTGCAATGAGGAAGAAGCACAACATCATAAAGCACTCCAATTTTAATTCTTGATTAGAAACTTTAATTCGAGGCACATATCTAAAGAGGGTTTTTAGTGGATCAGTGGAGTTAAAGGGTAACTAAACTTTCAGAAAACTTTTGACATGTCATAGTGACATATCAGAAGTTTTGATCGGTGGGGGTCTGAGCACTGAGACTCCCACCGATCGCTAAAACAAAGCTGCAGAAGCGCCTGCGTGAGCGCTTGAGTCGCTTGGTTTCTGATCGTTTTTTATTTTTAGGAAAGCCGAGCAGTTGGTGTACGGGCTCAGTAGAAATTCTAAGAGCCCGTACACGAATTGCCCAGCTTTCCGAGAGAAGGCGATCAGAAACGAAGCGGCTCAACGCTCGCCCGAGCGCTTTGCCTGCTTCGTTTTAGTGATCGATGGGGGTCTCAGTGCTCGAATCAAAACTTCTGACATGTCCAGGAAAAATTCAAACACTGTGTTATACCTAGCGCTAGCCTGAGGGTTGCAAAAAACACCAAAAAATAATTCTTGTGTCTTGCACCAACCGCTCAGGTCCTGCACTAGGCACAACACCATGTTAGTTTTGTCTGAAGTTTCCTTTAAGGATAAGGGATTGTTCAAGGCTCTTTTTTTTTTTTTTTTATAAAATCTTGCTTTTTAGATGATTTTCTGTAAAATAAAGTACATTGTATTGTCTGTTTTATTTCTTATATTACTTATTAAATCAGTCGCCTTAGTCCTCCATTTTGGCATAGATTGGATGTCATAGCTACTAAGGAAATATATTAGAGATGAGAAAAAAGAGGTCTGTCATTTTTCCCACAAACAGCGCCACTCTTGTCCATAGGTTGTGACCAGTACTGCAGTTCAGCCCCATTAGCTTAAATGAGGTTAAGCTTGGTTACAAAATTTTAGTTATAGGTCTTTGATATCTAATGTACAGAATGTTCAACAGTTTCTTACCCTCTGGGGCAATTTGTACAACCACAAAAGTTTGGAAGAACTCCAGAAAAGCCAGGGATAATTGCGGTGAATGAAATGTAAAATGACACTCCCAAAGAAGCTTGTCAAGACGGAAATATTAAATGTCTGTCAATGTTTACCAAAATAATATTAAATCTCTAGGATTCTCCTGGTAGGAGTTTAAAAATGTGCCCCAGCTTCCGTGGTACCCTATAGTTCTGCATGATCGCTATCAGATTAACAATCATTCATTTAATTGTCCACTGCCCCTACCAATCCCTAGTGGGCATATTTATAATACATAGTCCCCCTTTTCCTCCAAAAATGTGCAGTTCTCAATGCAGGGCCGGCCCGGTACCACATATTTTTAGTAGGATCTTCTCGGCTGGATAAGATTGCCAAATGGCAATCAGGGGATCCTTGCTTTTTTCTGAGAGGTGGGGGTACCAGAGGTGAGCAGAGTATACGCTACCCATATAAAAATTTACTGCCAGGGGCATAACTAGAAAATGCTAGGATCTATAGCAAACTTTTGAAACGGTTTCCCTCCCTTATTAATTTTGGGTCCTTGCCTCCTCAGTGTAGGTTGCTAGGTTATAAATACCTACATAAAGGGCCATATTGTGATTTCATAATGCCTTAGGCCAAGGGTTAGCAACCTGTGGCACTGGCTGGTGCCAAAGCCGACACATGGGGCATGGTTTACTGGCCAACTTCACTCTCCTGGTTTCCAGTGCCGCTCTGTGTCTGGCGGTGCTGATCACCAGGTGAGAGAGCGGCGCTTCATTGTGTTTGTCGCTGCTGAACACTTGGCAAGCACTTAATTCATCACTGCTCTCTCCTGGTGATCAGCGCCGCGAGAACGGAGTTCAGTAACTGATCTGTAAAATAAAATAAAATGTTAGTAAAATTTGGCAGTTCCCTCTCCTATGTGCACACCCTCAAGCTTATGTTTAGTAGCCATGATCTCTTCTATGTACACCCCCCCCCCCACAAGCTGGTGTTTAGTAGCCACAGTCTTTCCTATGTGTACCCCCAAAACTGGTGTTCAGTAGCCGCTCTCTACTGTGTGCAGCGCCTCCAAGCTGGTGTTCAGTAGCCATGGTCTCTCCTATGTGTAACCCCCCCCCTTTCTATTGGTGTTCAGTAGTCATGGTCTCTGCTATGTGCAACCTCCCCCTCTGAGGGTGTTCAGTAGTCATGGTCTCTCCTATGTGCAACCTCCCCCTCTGAGGGTATTCAGGAGTCGTGGTCTCTCCTATGTGCAACTTTCACTCGGCTGGTGTTCGGCAGCCTTATATGCACCGCATATGGAATATCTTTGCAAAGAAAGTCAGGGACAAGGGTCACACTGAAATGTCAGTTTAATGAACTAAATAATTGGTTTATGTCACATACGTGGGAACCGTTTGTCTTATATAACTTTTATGTTTGCGTGGCACACTGAGTACTTCATCTTTTAAATATTTTTTTTTATTGGCAGGCCATACAAAATAAGTTGCCTACCTCTGACTTGGACACTTTGAGAGATTATACTTTATTGTACAGAATGACATTTGGCATCAACACCCTGGTAGAAAAGCAAACTAGGGAATCTCCCTGCGGGGCCATGCAGTGCATGAGGCCGCTGCTGCGACTGTCATCAGTTCGAACTTCTTCTGTTCCTCTTTTGACACGCACGAAGTATGATTTCACATTTGGTGCGGGGACAGCATAACTTTAATTCGATTAATAATTTTGTTGGTAATATGCACAAATAGAAAACAACAAGGCACATTTATCAAATGAAATTGCCTCACAAATATTGTCTAATGTGCTTAGGAAAAATGGTCTCCAGCATATTTCTGAAAAAAGGGGCATAGCTAAAGAATTCACATTTGTTGAGCCAAAATGTATTTCTATTAGCACAATATTTTTACGAAAGTCAGTAATATATAGTAACGCTTAGCTACATGAACTAATCCAGACGGTGGCTGTGGCTTCAGCGCAGAAGAAGGCCGGTGCAGCAGGTAGCGCCAAACGTGGCGGGCAATATCCAATGTGGCAGAAGACACTGGACGTGGCAGAAGACACTGGACGTGGCAAACGACAGCAGGTGCAGTAGATACGACTCCAACACTAGTAGGCACAGGAACAGCACGGGATAGAGGAACAGGTAACAGGGCACGGGTAACAACTGGAATGGGAAACACTAAGGGACCATTTGCAAGACAGACTGGGAAAACTAACAACGCTCAGGCAAGGATCAGAAGGGCTGGGGCCTTCTTATAGACCAGGAAATCATGGGCCGTTGATGATGATGATTTCCAGATGTGCGCGTGCTGGCCCTTTAAGGTCGGGCAAAAGCATGCGCGCACGCACCCTACGGGACACTGCAAAACGGAGCGGAACTGAGTGCTCACAGATCCATGGCAGCGGGCGTCGGGAGGTGAGTAAACTCGACGGCCCGTGGCCATGGACGCTACACAAGCTCTAATATAATGGACGAGGCTTGTGGATTTGTGCTTCCCCCTACTAGTAGCGTAAAAAGCAGCATAGATAGTGCCACACTCAGTGCCCCGTAGAAAGTGCTAGAGTCTCCTGTAGATAGTGCCCCCTGTAGATAATGCTCAAAAATGCACCAGCGGGCACCGCATATATGTTGCCACATACCCTTAAAAACTACAATGGATAAAGACAAAGAACACGCACTGGTATGTATATGTCAAAAAGTCTATAGACACAAAGAATATATAATAAAGCGTATCAATTTATTAACAAAAAATACTCCACAAACACAATAAAAACATTTAAAAAAAAGTAAATTTTGCATAAATACAAAAATGGTCATAACTTGGCCAAAAATGCTCGTTTTTTAAAAATAAAAACGTTACTGTAATCTACATTGCAGCGCCGATCTGCTGCAATAGCAGATAGGGATTGCAAAATCTGGTGACAGAGCCTCTTTAAGTGTGTGCGCCCCTCCCTTCCTCCTAGCACACAGCTTATAATCATTATAATTAAAACTCTACCCTATATAATACTCCTCACTTCACTACCCCCTGAGGAAGCCACGTTGTGGCGATACGCGTGGGGCGCTCTGTACCTCCATAACCCCTCTGTTTGAACACCACTACGTCTTCACGACTTATTTATTCACATGGTCTGATGCAATATTCTTTTTATCTGTGTCCATATCTTTGTCATCATTACGTGAGGGTTATTTGAGGTAGGTTCTTTTCTGGGAGAGTTAGTATTGGGCTGCTTATCAGGGCAGTATCTCCCAGTTGAACCAGTTAGGGTATGTTTTACGCCTCGAATTACGCCTGAAAAAAATCGCCCCTAATACGCCTACAAACATCTGCCCATTGCTTTCAATGGGAATTACGATGTTCTGTTCCCACGAGCCTTTATTTTACGCGTCGCTGTAAAAAGACGGCGCGTAGAATGACGGCTCGTCAAAAGAAGTGCAGGACCTTTCTTGGGACCTTTTTTTGGAGGCGTTTTTCATTGACTCCATTGAAAAACAGCTCCAAAAACGGCCGTAAAAAATGCTTCGAAAAACGCGAGTTGATAAAAAAAAGTCTGAAAATCAGGAGCTCCGTATTTTCAGACGTTTTTGCTCACTACGTGTGAACATACCCTCATAGCAGCCAAGCCATCTGCTTTTTTAAATGTTTTTATTGTGTTTGTGGAGTCTTTTTTGTTAATAAATTGATACGCTTTATTATATATTCTTTGTGTCTATAGACTTTTTGGCATATACATACCCGTGCGTGTTCTTTGTCTTTATCCCCTGTAGATAATGCCACACGCTGCCCATGTAGATAGTGCTGCATGCTTCAACAAGCATTCACCTGTCCCCATTTCCGCTTTATCCTCAGGGGATGCAGTCCTGGTCTCTTCGGACCAGGCTGGCTCCAGCAGAACGACACAGGTGGCTCAATGACATAATTGGACCACCTGCATCACAGGGAAAGCGCCGAATAGAGCGGAAGGGAACTAATGTTCCCTTACCTCACCAGTGCCGTCAATTGTATCCGCATACTAAGGACACAGATATAATTGAGTACAATAGTAGGTAACGGGTCTTCCGGCCCTGGTCACAAGGAGGTTTCCGAGCAGCTGGAAAATATATGTTTCCTGGACCAAATAAGTATCCCGAATTGCATGTGATCCTGTGGCCTGCAAATGCCTAAAGAGTTAACATTAATCAGAGAGTTAACATTAATCAGTAGCACAACATAAAGTCTTGGTGTTGATTTAGGAGATTTACACCGATATTATCTATCAATCACATTTTTGACCTATTTGCCACATTTTATATTTGCGGTAACTTTGTAACTTACAAGGACTGGCAGGGGCAATGAAGAGAAGGGAGCAGTGATGGCGTTTTCCTTCTCAGGGTGGGCACTCCGCTTCAATTAGGACCACACATTCAGGAAATCTATTCTCCCATACAACTTTTAAGATCAAAAGGCGGATCGGATCGCGGCACAAAGGTGATATTGCCCAACATTTTTCCCTTCTTTTTTGTTACCGATCCAATCTTGCAGCCCAGTGGCATAGAGGAGGGTCTGTGGGCATCATTATTTGTCTCTTTGCCACTCAGGTGCTGAACCACTGAACCGCTGAGGCTGGTGTAAAAGAGGCTGCTGGTTCCTCAAAAAAAAAAATCCAACTACACCACAGCTTCCTATTACAGTAGCCGTGTATGCCAGCCGATTACTATGACTGTATCCTTTGTAGTGTGTGAACTGATGACTTGAGTTAATCACATCAGTTTTATTTATCAACATGGTCCACCAGCGGTCTACTGGACCTGGCAGATACTGGTGAAAGAGCTGTTTTCATGGGCACCATTTTTTTATTTAGCTGTATCAGTCATTTTTGGAAAAGGGAATACAAGAAGTGCAGCGAGTGGCATGCCCACCATAAAGGCAGACCACCTGCCATGGGGCTGGTGGTGAGAGAAAACCAATCTCCTCCACACGCTACGTAAATGAGAAGCAGAAAAAACGCTCAGAAATTGAATTGTGGTGCGATTTTTTTTAATTCGCAGCATATTAATTGTATTAGCTGCTTTTTTGTTGCAGGTTTTTCCCATTGAATTTAATGGGGAGGTAAAACCCCCAACAAATAGCAGATATTGTGATTTTTGCGGTGGAAAAGCTGCCATTCTGCTGCAAAAATCACAACTCAAAAAATAAATCTTATACTTACCCAGAACGTTGTGCTTCTTCGTCCAAGCCGGCCTCCTAGGATGAAGTTTCATCCCATGTGAACGCTGCAGCCAATCACAGGCTGCAGCTGTCCCATAAGATGAAACGTCATCCCAGAAACCCGGGCTGTAGAGGGGCAGAGGCACGCGTCGCTATGTTTTTATTTAATGGGCAATTTTCCGCAGCGGAAAATCCAAATGAAAAACGACACCACATTCCCTGCGTCGCCCGGGGCAGATACGCTGTGTGCTTTTACCCAACCTAATCACCCTGTGTGAACTTACCCTAATACTGATTTCATGCAGCCAGAATTTTATCATTTGACATTTGACCTGTAAAGGGAACCTAAAATAAGAAATTTTGAAAAAATTGTGAATTTTAACTTTGTGATTTGGCGAGGCTTTCCGTGTGGGATGCAGCCCATTGAGAGTCTTACAATGGGCTCTCTGATTTCTGCACACGTCACTAAGTGCAGTCATATAGTTTGGCACTTTTGAATCAGCGTTTTGCCAGCGGATAGTACAATAGTCACTTTGTTATGGATTAAACACGCTGATAAAGTCACAGTTGGTTGTCACTTTCAGGAGTGGGAATATCGTGATATAAGAAGTATATAGTTACCACGTTTTGGCTACTGTTGATACTTCTGATCTAATTATATACGACCATTGTTAAGATTCGGGAGGAAATCTTCTAGAACAAAGAAGACGTTTCGTCCTCCGTTGCAGACAAAAGTAAGCGGATAATGTTGTGTAAACAATGAATATCATCTGTACGTAATAGATTTTGTAGCACACAATGCATTTTGTAAACTTTTATCCTGTACAGTCTGAACAGGTTGTATCCCCCAAAACGTGCTATTTTGGATATCTCCATATTAAATTTCCATTTTTTTTTATGCTATATCTGTTTTTACGCCCCAATCTCATGGAGTGCCTGTTTCTCCTTTTTTTTTGTGATATTTCCATAAAAAAAAAAAAAAATTAGAGCCATATGTAGGTACAGTATGGACCCATGGATTTCTTTGGGTGGCGTAATACAGATCCATACAGCACAAGCTCAATGTATGAGCCCTAAATGTGTTAACCTAGGGGGAATTTTTGGTTCCCCCACCACCACCTCATCTAACTGAAACACAAGCCACCGATGGCTGATCACATCTCCACTTTTACTTGCATATTACAGACAGAAAATCACGAGTACATGACCAAAAAAAAGAAAAAACAAAATGACAAAAACCCAAAAAGCCACAATACAATTATTGATGGCATATAAATATTTTATTACTTCAATTTTGCTATGTCTTCCATGTCAAGTAGGAAATATCTAAATTGAGTGCCTACGAATTTCTGTAAAAATTGGAAAAGCAGCAATGCTTCGGAAAAGATAAATAACATTAATATTTTTTATTTTATTTTTTAAAAATGGAAGACATTTATGCAACTTGTCGGGAGGATACGTAACATTTTGTGGGGAGCATAGTCATTGCATTTGTTAGTATGTATACATGTATAGAGGACTCATTAGTGCAACCAAACACCGATCCAATACATACAAAATGGATTAGGAAAGTTTGGCAAGTACCAGAGCCAGCATGGTGGCTATTCCAGTTATCACAGAGACTTTTGGGGCAGCTGCTGAATTACATAGGTTGGTAATACAACAGGAACGTGATGTTGTCACTGTGAAACCTGCATAGGTGACAGAGGAGTCGCTCAAGCAGTCTGTAGGGTTTAGACATCCTTTCTTCTTAAGGTTAATGTAGCCTGAAAAAAATTAAGAACTGAATTAAAGTGGTTGTTTGGTTTAGAAAACTCCTTTCAAATACCTTTTTAGGGCATTCGGAGTTGATAGAGGAATCTCTCATTTGGTAATTAAATTAGCTAGAGTGAAGATCGGCTGCCTCTGTAGGAAACCGGACGTCCATGCATTACATATGAAGCCCATTAATTTGAATGGGCACCATGTAATACCTCATTTCTCCTCTGGTGGCACTGCAGGGAAACTAAACACTTGCTGTCAGGTTCCAACTCATAATAGAGCTGATTACTGGAGGTCCCAGCAGAAGGACATCCTGTGATCGGCTTGCAAGATCATTAAAATTGTAAAAACCGGACATGTGTTATTTTTGCATTATTGCTTAAAGATGATGTCCGGGATTAGGAAAAAGGGTCCTCCCCCCAACTCTACTCTGCTCCCTGGTAGTGCCTGGTAATGCATCAAAGCCCCTTTAAGGATATGTTGACAATGTATTTATCGTGAGCTTTCCGTGTAATCGTCAGGAAGCGGTCCCGACGCATATGCCAAATATGGGCCTGGTAGGTGGCAAGAGTTTTCTATATGTCAGCTTACTTTTTTTGTCGCAGCATAGGAAATAATGACATGCTATGCTTTCCGTTTCAGTTGGGCATGTAAAAACAAAATCTTATTATATATATATATATATATATATATATATATATATATATTTTTATTACATTTTTTGTTATTATTATTTTTTATTATTATTTTTTTTTAAATGTTTAATTTTTTTTTATTACAGTGGTGGTCTATGGGCGATGTATGCCATACAGTTCTACACTTTGACAAGAGCGTATCTTGAATGAACTGCAATACCAGACACTGTCTATCGAAAAGAGTGGCACTGTTTTTGAAAAACATGCAACTCTTTTCTTTAATCCTGGTCAACACATTTATAGTAACTTAAGAACGTGTAAGTTTTTGCCCAGATTTGTATCCCTTCTCCTACCCTTCATTTGAGAAATCTACAACTTTTTCCATAAGGCCAACTCCAGCACAGATCTCCTGGGTAACAAGGATGCAACCTGTGCCAATCGTGCTTGATTGGAAGGCACCAGAGTTGGCCTGACTGTAAAATTCTGTAGACCTTTTGACGCAAGACTTATGGGGTGGGAGAGGTAGTCCATCTCCAAGCAAAAGTCGATATTTACATTTTTTACGCATTTGTATTTAAGGGGATTCTACAATCTTGTAGAAATTATGCTGAAATGACTGGGCACAAATGTCTGTTATTTTGTAATGTAAACAGGGTTAGGGGACAACATTGAATTTCCATCGATATATAGGCGATTCCCTGGGAGGACACAACTGTATGGATGAAGCCATCTTTATCTTGACTGAGAACTTGCTGCAGCGTGATATCACACTACAAAAGCCATTGAAAAGTCATTGAAGAAGTCAACATAAATGATCTTGCCATGGTGTATTGTTGCGTTAAAAGTCAAGCTAAAGACTTCTATCTGTATGTTCATTGCTTCAGAAAGCTAGTCCTTATACGAGTAGCATGTGTACACAGATGACCTCTGCTCGCAGTGCATTACAAAAGATCTCTACGTCTTTAGTATGAGTTATTGAAGACCAACAACCCATTTGAACCTTAAAGAGGCTCTGTCACCAGATTTTGCAACCCCTATTTGCTATTGCAGCAGATCGACGCTTCAATGTAGATTACAGTAACGTTTTTATTTTTAAAAAACGAGCATTTTTGGCCAAGTTATGACCATTTTTGTATTTATGCAAATGAGGCTTGCAAAAGTCCAAGTGGGCGTGTTTAAAGTAAAAGTCCAAGTGGGCGTGTATTATGTGCGTACATCGGGGCGTTTTTACTACTTTTACTAGCTGGGCGCTCTGATGAGAAGTAACATCCACTTCTCTTCAGAACGCCCAGCTTCTGGCAGTGCAGACACAGCCGTGTTCTCGAGAGATCACGCTGTGACGTCACTCACAGGTCCTGCATCGTGTCAGACGAGCGAGGACACATCGGCACCAGAGGCTACAGTTGATTCTGCAGCAGCATCGGCGTTTGCAGGTAAGTAGCTACATCGACTTACCTGCAAACGCCGATGCTGCTGCAGAATCAACTGTAGCCTCTGGTGCCGATGTGGCCGACACGATGCAGGACCTGTGAGTGACGACACAGCGTGATCTCTCGAGAACACGGCTGTGTCTGCACTGCCAGAAGCTGGGCGTTCTGAAGAGAAGTGGATGATACTTCTCATCAGAACACCCAGCTAGTAAAAGTAGTAAAAACGCCCCGATGTACGCACATAATACACGCCCACTTGGACTTTTACTTTAAACACGCCCACTTGGACTTTTGCAAGCCTCATTTGCATAAATACAAAAACGGTCATAACTTGGCCAAAAATGCTCGTTTTTTAAAAATAAAAACGTTACTGTAATCTACATTGCAGAGCCGATCTGCTGCAATAGCAGATAGGGGTTGCAAAATCTGGTGACAGAGCCTCTTTAAGACCATTCTATCTAGGACAGAAGAAAACTATAAGACGAGTTATGTTTAGGGCCGATCATCCCGGACTAGTAAGTTTAGGTAGATCCAAAAACAACAGCATGTCATAGATTCCCAATTTGCTCGCCAAGCTCCAGGTATTTTCTCAGTAGACGATAGCCTTCTGGGGCACTAGCTCTTAGTTTTAGACACTAACTAGCACCTTATTGTCTAGACTAGTGGTCCCCAACCTGTAGAATGCCCTCATAGCCGCAGCTGGAAAGCCACATGATTGGGACCAATGGTCCAGACGCTAGAATATTCCAGACTTAGCACAGCCTTAAATACTGTGGCCTAGCTATGAGCTAGATTGTAGGACTAGAATAGCAACATTATAATGGTCACCATAGAGTTGTAGACTGCTAAGTGGGCCTATGTGGGCTTCCCAACAGTCTGGCTGTAACAAAGATAAAAAGTGGCAAACATCAAGAAAATAAATGAAGGGTTTCCCCAATCCCACGACAATCGAGTTGGTGAAGATGGAGGAATAATTGCCCATTATGAGTAATTTTTACCATATACTTGCTACTTTAACACCGTATTTTTTGCTGCCAGTCAACATTTATTTGCTAGCCACCAAGTTTTTGGATAAAAAGCAAATTCTAACGAACCATATAAATATCCGCACTATAAAAAAAAAATTCACACTGTAATAACTACATACAAACAGGTCACAAAAGTGGCATAAGTTGGTACTTCTCCAAGTTAAGTCACTTAGCCCTGCAAGGATTACTCACCTGTCTTTGCCGTCTCAGTCCCACAGACTTGTAGGAAGCCACATGTTGTCGTTGAGGGAATTAAACAGGTTCCATAGTCACACGAATAGCAGTCAAGGGCATATCCTAGAACAAAGCGCAGAAAGACGTGAGTAATGCAATACAACCATCGACCTGGGTATTCTTCACATGATCCAAGTCTATATTCAGGTACTGACTAGACCGTGTAGACTGTCAAAACTAATTCTCTTCACTATGGACTCCAAAAGTTAGAACTCAACTTGGCCAATCAGTTCTATTATATCTAGCATGGCTAAATGTAAAAAATTATACAATACATTATATGTACAGTACCTTAAAATACAATGCCATTAGAAAATACAACTCGTCCCGCCAAAAATAAGCCCCCACACGGCTAAGTCAATGAAAAAAATGTAAAAGTCCCGGAGCGCAGTGATGGAAACAAAACCCCAAAAAAAACAAAAATGCTGTGACCTCAAGGACTCAATTAGCTGCTGCACCCAGGTGTTAAACTGTAAGAACATCCCACCTATTCTCATGCACAGAAACCACAGTCGCCTTTATTTACGTTTGATCTCAATCACTTCTATGGGTCAGTTTTTCCAGTAAAGTGTAGCAGTCACTCCCACAAACCCCCCACCGAAGAACAAAAACACCCTCTTACCAGAAACAGCAGTGATGAGTCAATGAATAGCACGAGGTTTCTGGTGGAGATATCAGAATAGGGCCATTTATGACTTTTGAGAATATTTTTCAACATGAGGCAAATAGAGTCGATGAAAATGGGTGAGTAGCTTCCCACGGTGACTAACTTTAACCATATCTTTGCCACTAAAACGCATTTGCCGATAGAACAAGTAGACATGAATGTCCACCATGGGCTCCATGGGAAGGTGGTTGATTTATTTTTTGTTCAAATCATTGCTTCCCTAGATGACTGGTGATGGAGCCAGGAGGGGGGGTCTGAGTGCCAGTGGACCCTACTACATAGATATATATTGTAGGGCGGCCAGCCAGCACTGCATTACGTACAGCACGTGTGGGCTGGATGAGGGTAGAGGGGAATGTATAGTATAAGTTATAAATAAGAAAGCTAGGGATTGGTCAGTTAGGTGGCAAATATTTAAATAATTTAGGATGAGACATTGAAATTTAGGAAATGGAGAGTTTGGTGGGTCTTGGGCACCAAGACCTCTTCTCCCGCCCGTCTAAGCCAACATATAAGACATATTGGACCACCCAAGCCTTACCCGTTTCTGGCCACAAAAAAGGACAACCCTTCAGGGTAGGATTAAGCAAGTAACTCACAGAAATTGCGACAGATTATAATGAGTCAGCTTCAGGTAGTATCGGTAGACCGAGTGGTTACAATGGAAAGGAAGAATACCCTAAATGTCACCTCTAGTCCATCTGTCCACTATCCCCCTTCTAGAATGATTAACCCCTTAGTTCCACAGCATGTGTCTATCAACTGCACTGGACATATTGGTGCTATAGTATGCAGTATAAGGGGAGTCACCACTCCTAATGCCGCATATCTGGTGGAAGAGACAACATGCCAGCCTTTTTTGTCCCCCGGCAGATCTCATTAAATTTAGCTACCCAAATTTATATATTTATAGTCAGCCATTAGCAGCACAGTTATGTATGTTAGTCTAAATGACTCAATGCGAGAAAATACAACCACCAGCAGCAAGCGTGGTCTGATGAAGCCCATCACCAATAACACAGGTTGGCATGTCGCAGTAGTCATTTCTAGACCAGCTGCTTCTCCTGGCAATCCTGCCCAGACACCCACTTAGAATTACAATGGAAGGGCTACATTGTAACCTCAAGATTGTGTCCTTATAACAAAGTCTATATGTATTCTTAGCCCATATCTGCTGGACTGCAGGACGTTAACCATTTAGGGACTGCAGTAGACAAGTTCTGGCATGGTGTTAGATAATTTAGGTAACAGTCGGAGTCACGGACTATGTAAGGGAAAGCGTTTTCTCGACTTCGATTAACGGGTCATAATAATAAAATAAAAAAAATAAAAAAACATATTATAATACAAAACTATTAGTTATATGCAAATTTTATCCCATCAAGCCACAATATATCCACCTGCAAAGACCTGGTCTACATCTATATAGGTGTCGACATACATAGTTAGTGGATTACAATACCTATGTGGCAGCTCAGCAGCAGAAGGCTGGCGATTATAACTCCTTTCCCCTTCATGTCTTCTGCTTGTTTCTCCTCAACTCTGCAGCGTGTGTCTCTTTGTCTCCATTATATAGAGACCCCTCCCTACAGTGATGGGTGGAAGAAAAACCATTGAGGTGATGGGGGATGGAGCAGAGAAATGAAACCTAGAGGAAAAAGTAACATAGTCTTTGAGTTTTGGTTCCTAGTCAATGACTCATTCATAGCTAAATAAGATTTAGCATACAGTATAGCGTCCTTCTGTGGGGTTGGAATGTCAACGCTTGTGTATATGGGTAGGGGGGTCCACAATATCGGGATTGCAAAAAATCCAAAAATGTTCATAAATCGGGCTACATTGAAATTGCATGCAATTTTTTTTTATTTTTACTTTTTTCCCGTTGCTTACATAGTGCCAACATGTTCCGCAGCGCTGTACAGGGGTTGTCATAATTCACATCAGTCTCTGTGCAGAATCTAATTTTCCTATCTCAGACCACGACCAATTTTATGAAAGATAATCAACCTATCTGTATGTTTTTGGAGTGTGGGAGAAAACGGAAAAAAACCCACCCAAACACGGGAAGAACATACAAACTCCAGGCAGATGTTGTCTTTGGTCGAATTTGAACCGAGAGGTAAAATTCTAAACACTGCATTTTATTGTGCTTTTTTTTAGGGGGGGGGGGTAAAATTAAGGCTAGGGCCCATGGGAAGACTCATTGCGATTTCGCATTTTTTTAAAATACCCTCCTTTACAAGGATTTCCTACAACAGACATGTCAGAAGAGGGGACAGATCCTCTATAGATCCAGTGACTCACAAGTAGGGATGTCACGATACCAGAATTTGGACTTTGATACCGATACTTCGTGTAGTATTGTGATACTCGATACCAAAACAATACTTTTCCAACAATAATAAAATAAAAAGTTCTTCCATTTTCTGATGTGAGGCGCGAGGTGTGATGAATTTTGAACCTCCATGTGCCTCACATTAATAGTAATTAACCCCATCATCTTCCTCAGTCATAATGGACAACATTGGGTTAATGTGTTTGGTACATGATGGGGTTAATTACTATTAATGTGAGGCACATGGAGGTTCAAAATTCATCGCACCACGCGCCTCACATTAATAAGTGAAAGAAAGCGTTTTTTTATTTTATAACAGCGTAAACATGAATGACGCTATAAATTTGTTATTACTGACGCGACGATACCGAATATGTATATATTTTATCTATTGAGACTTATTTTAATGTTTATTGTAAAGAAATTAGTTTTTTTTAAATTTAACATTACCTATTTTTTTTTTTTTTTCTTTAACGTACCGGCTTAGATCTATACACTGATAGTTCACAGACAGTTGTTAGGACAGACCTCAGTATGCCCTAACAGGAAATATGGTCAGACGGCCCTGGGGTCCTTCAATTTTTATTTTTCAGTTGATTTTTTTGCGTTATGAACAGTAGTTTCTATTGGTACCTTTTTGGGGTATTTGGGACTTTTTGATCACTTTTTCTTACATGTTTTTCTGAGACAAGGTGATGAAAAAAAAGAAATTCTGTCATGGTTTTTTATTTAGATTTTTTACGATGTTCACCGTGCAGTAAAAATAATGTGATATTTTTATAGTTCAGGCCGTTCCAAACGCGGCGATACCTATAATTTTTTTTTTTCATGTTTTAATTTTTTCTCTAATTATAAAGGAGTTGATCAGGGAAACAGGGCGATTGTTGTTTTTATTACTTAAAACTTTTTTTTTTTTTAACACTTACTAGGGGACATGAAGAACTGATCTTCTGATCCCCGGTACAATACACTGCACTACTTCTGTATGTACTTGTGTAGTGCTGTGTATTGTAACTGTCATTTTACAACTGACAGTTAAGCCTATTACGTCCTGCCTTGAGCAGCACCTAATAGGCTTCTGTACGTGGCCGACCAGGAAGCCGTTGCTAGGCTTCCTGGTTGCCATAGCAACCATCGACACCCGTGATCTCTCTCAGGGGGGCCGGGTAACCACTTCAATGCAGCGGACACCATTAACCACCGCATTGAACGGGTTAAACGGTGGCTATTGGCGGTATCTGCGATTGCTGCTGTTGCAGCGTGATGTCAGTTGTATATTACACCCGCTGAAGATGAAGCGAGCACAGCTCCTGTGCCCGCTTCATCTACGGGATGGGTCTGGTACGTCGGATTGCGGTAAGTTACCTGCAATGCCGACGTACCAGACACGTCATTTTGTGGGAAGGGGGTTGTCCGGGTTGTCCGGGCACGGACTGTGTTTTATTCATACTGATGACCTATCCACGTGACAAACCATTTTACTCCGACTAATAAATTAGAATACATACAGACCCCAGACCTTCTAAACGCCTGCAGTCCCCAGACCAGACCCCCCTAAATAAATACAGACCTCAGAACAAGTACCCTAAATACAGACCCCAGACCTGACGCTCTAAACTAATACAGAACCCAGACCCCCTAAATACAGACACCTATATAAATACCCCTAAACTAATACAGACCCCAAACCAGGCCCCCTAAATACAGACCCCCATAAACTAATACAGACCTTATACCTGACCCCATAAACTAATAAAGACCTCAGGCCAGACCTCCTAAACACGGAACATAGACCTTAAACAAACCCATCCCCTTATACTTGCCTAGCTGCTCCCCCTCACAGTCGTGTCTAGATTCAGTTGCTCCTGGTAGGTGTGATGTCACAGGAAGGGGCGGAGCCTATCAGAATGGGCGGGTCCTCCCACTGTGCATATTACAGCAAGCAGGAGACTCCATTTTTGACACCCACCAAGTGCTGCTGGTGAAGCAGGATTTCTTTATAGGAATGTATGTTAGGGGGTCTGAAAGGAGGGAGGGAGGTATTTCCAAGTGACTATGTGGGAGAGCAGGGGAGTATTTACATGGGACCGTCTGTTGGAGGGAGTGAACTGTTTACATGGGACTGTATGATGGAGGAAGTGAGGAATTTACATGGGACTGTATGTTGGAGGGAGGGAGGTATTTACATGGGACTGTATGTTGGAGGGAGGGAGGTATTTACATTGGACTGTATGTTGTAGAGGTGTAATGTATTTATATGGAACTGTATGTTGGAGGTGCGTAATCAGTGGCATAACTATAGAGCCAGGGGGGCCCGCGACCCCCCCGCACCACTTCTGTAAAACGTTACTATAGTAACTGGGTCCTATATAATAAACTACACGGCCCCTGTTACTATAGTAACTGACAGTATACTTATCCTCCTCGTTCTGGAGCGCAGCTTAGGTTCTGTGACTCTTCGCGTCATGACGCCACAGCCGGAGCCGAAAGGGAGGGCAAGTAGTTTGCTGGGGCCCGGGTTGTCCAGTCCCTAAAAATCCTCAGGATAGGCCATCAATAGCTGATAGGTTGGGGTCCGACTGCCGGGTTCCCCGCCAATCAACTGCTTTGAAGGGGGTGCAGTGCTCGTACGAGCGCTGCTGCCCCTTCATTCCGGTCACTTGTTCACACTGTGAATCGTCAACAACGCAAGTACGAGTGCTGCACCAGCTTCAAAACAGCTAATTGGCGGGGGTCCCGGCAGTCGGACCCCGACCCATCAGCTATTGATGGTGTTATGGCAGGAAGGAGGTGAAGGGAACAAGTGAGCCCTAATCTACCCACCGCCCTGTCCCTGCCTACTTGCAACGACCCGCCCTAGGCGACGGGGTACAACTTGGCGGCGGTCCCTACGCTGACTAAGTGCAAGGGGATACAAACAGGGAACAAGCAAGGGAAGGGGCAGTAGCCCACGGAACACCGTGAGGAAACGGAGTGGTGAACGAGCCAGTCAGGATCAGGATATAGTGGAGTATACAAACGCAGAGCACGGAGCAGGAAGCAAGCCAGGGGCAAAGCGAAGCAGGATAAGCGGGAACTGAAGCAAGGCAGAAGCAGGCTGGAGCAAGGCAGCAGTGGGGCCAGGAATCCAAGAAGAATAACAAGCAATGAGGAAGAGAAAACGGTAGGTATAAATGGACAGGGGGCGGAGCTAACTCCGACTGACCAGGCCGCGATAGGCTCTCCCACTCCTGAGCCTGCCACCCTGATTGGTGGGAGCCGGTGTCAGTCTAAGAGGTCTGGCCTCAGGTGTCGACTGATTAATCCTGAGAGTATCCACAGACGTAGTGCCTGGCAGATCCTTTACAGATGGCCAATCCTGAGGATAGGCCATCAATTTTTAGGGACTGGACACCCCCTTTAAGCCTACCATGTGGTAGGCTTAGATACATGGCCAGTGTGTGATCCTGTCTGAAGGGCCCTATATCTAAGCCTACCACATGGGAGGCAGAGAAAGAGGTTTTCGCTGCATTTTTTTGCCTGTGGCGCACAATGGCCACGGACTAAATGTGCCGCAAAAATCGCAGCAAAAAGAGCACAGGCAGGTCAAAATCAGATTTTTCTGCCTGCGAAAAACTCTGTGTGAACAGGGCCTTACTGTCTGCTGGACCCTGTGTTACTAATGTTTTAGTTTTTATTTGTTTGTGTTTCTTTTACAGGTTTGGATGTTGTACTACGTCAGATTCGAGGACTACTTCTATGACTGCTTTTTTTTTCCCTTCTCAATAACATGGTTAACGAGGGTTGTGTGTTTTTTTTTTTATTTCAATCAAATATATTTTCTGTGTGTTTGTATTTTTTTAAAACTTTATTACTACTGCTTTAGTTAGGCTCTATTCACACAACAGAGTCCGAGTGTCGGCCAATAAAAAACGGCCGTTTCGGTCCGTTTTTCTCGACCGTTTTGCATCCGTTCTGATTCCGTTCCGGGCCGTGTTTCAGTTTTGCATCCGTTGTTTTCACTGTCCGTTTTAAAAACGGATGAATTTTATTTGTAAATTTTGTGCCACACACTTCCCTCTGTAGATAATGCCACACAGTGCCCTCTGTAGATACTATCACAGCCCCCCTGTAGGTAGTGCCACACAGCCCCCGTTGTAGGTAGTGCCACACAGCCCTCCTGCAGGTAATGCCACACAGCCCTCCTGAAGGTAATGCCACACAGCCCTCCTGTAGGTAATGCCACACAGCCCCCTGTAGGTAGTGTCACACAGCCCCCCGTAGGTAATAACACACAGCGCCCTGTAGGTAGTTCTACACAGGACCCTTTTACATAGCACCCCCCCCCCCATAGACCCATAGATGGCACCACCACCCCCCTACCTTTCTCTAGATAGCGCCACCGTTCCAGGAGAAGTCCCTGACTTCAATGTCTATATATGAACAGTGAAGTCAGGGACTTCTCCTGGAGTGGAAACACCGGCCACAGCGCCAGGGATCTCGCTTCAGAAGTCCCTGACGTCACTGTGTCCATATATGGACAGTGAAGTCAGGGACTTCTCCTGTGGCCGGGGATTGGGGATTCCGCTCCTACAGGGAGAAAAAAATAACCCTCCTCCTCACATGCACTTCGCACTGTGGGGAGGAGGAGGAGAGAGCGACGGAAGACACAGCCGTCACTGGGAACACATTCCAGTGATGGCCGTGTATTACCCGGCCGTATAGACTTCTATGGGAGCCGGGCGGCTGAGAGAATGGCCGAAAATAGGGCATGTCCCATTTTTTGACGGCCCGGTTTCCTGGTAGATATTCTGCTCATAGTGTTGTCAGTGATCGTGTGACTCTTTGTTGGCTTTTATTTTCACTAACTTCATTCAGCCAGTGTTTTACTCACCCAGTCTATGAAGCACCCAGTCTATGAAGCACCCAGTCTATGAAGCACCCAGTCTATGAAGCACCCAGTCTATGAAGCATCCGGACTATGAAGCACCCGGACTATGAAGCACCCGGACTATGAAGCACCCGGACTATGATGCACCCATTCTATGAAGCACCCGGTCTAAGAAGTACCCGGTCTATGAAGCACCCATTCTATGAAGAACCCAGACTATGAAGCACCCAGTCTAAGAAGCACCCAGTCTATGAAGCACCCAGACTATGAAGCACCCAGACTATGAAGCACCCAGACTATGAAGCACCTGGTCTATGAAGCACCCAGTCTATGAAGCACCTAGTCTGTGAACCACCCAGACTGATACTTAGCACATCCACCTGCTAAGGTGAGCTTTTTCCATCTGTTCATTTTTTTGTGGTGTTGTGTGGTAATCTTTTGTTGTTGTGGTGCTGTATCTGTGGGGGGACGTGGTCCAGAGCCACGGCGGCTTACACTGGCAGCGTGGGTGCTTTTGGTTTCCTGGGTTGCTGTGTTGCAGCAGCATTGGTTGCCATGGGGTACTACACTTGGTGGAGTAGGAACCCACTTGAAAGATGTCGTCTTGAACTGGCAAGTGGGCTTACACAATTTGATCAAAATGTTTACTAAGAACCTCATGTTCGTACATTTTATTTTGCTGACCCGCAATAGATCAAGTATAGCAAGTGGATGTGCGGTCCAGGTTTTCGTTTATCCCTTGTTGGTTTAATTTTAGTCGTTTATACTTGTTACCTATAGGAATAAATTTTGCATTATAATTACCCAAAGTAGATTTTAAGATCTCACGTTTATCATTTGGACCATTATTTGAAATTAGTTCTTCCCAGTCCATATCCTGAATTGCAGCCCTCATCCTGGGGAAATTGACCTTCTTAAAATTAAGCGTTTTAGCCCTCCCGGCCTGTGTTTGTTTTTTTACAGTATAAGTAAAATGCAAGGGTTCTGTTCGTGGATTTCAGCTCGGCTTTTAACACGGTTGGTGGCTGAGCTGGAGAACCTTGAACTGTCATCGGAAATATGTACCTGGTTGCTGAGTTTTTTGACTAATACTAATGAGTTAGTCGGGGTCGGCAACTTTTTACCGACAGTGGGAAGTTAATCTTTTGGGGTCCCACAGGGGTGTGAGTCCGACTTTATTTTCCCTCTATACTTTGGATTGTGTAACATGTCATAAAAATAACATTCTACTAAAATATACGGATGACATGACGCTGACTGTTCTGATTATAGGTTGGGTTGTCTTATCGATCTGAGATTCAGTCTTTGGAGATGTGGTCCAGAGAAGAGAATTTAGTCTTCAATGTGGAAAAAACGAAAAAGATGATTATTGATTTCAGGAAAAATGAACACACACATTCTCAGATTGGCTTTGGTGGGAATCTCGTAGATGTAGTAAAGACCTTTAAACTCTTGGATCACTATTTCGCATGGTCTGACATAGTCTAGTACAATATTTGCTTTAGTGAAGAAGGCCCAGCAGCGGATTTATTTTTTACAGCTCTTGAAATGGAATGGTTTTCGTGTTGAAATATTGCAGAGTTTTTAACAGGCGAAGATTGAGAGCCTTTTAACATATGGGATAACTGTTCGGTATGGCGTCGGTGAGGGCGTTTGTTGGGTAGAGTGGGTAAAACAGATGAAGCTATAATTGTTTTTGATGTTTGTGATTTGTCGGGTATCTTTGAGGAAGTGTGTGTTGGCACGGTGAACAGAATTATGGACCTGTCTCACCGGGCATATGGTCTGCTTGAATTGTTACTCCCAGGTAGAAGATATTGGGTGTTTAGGGCACATACGTGTAGGCTTAGAGAAAGTTTTACCCTACTGCAGTACGTTTTTTTTTATGCATTTGTAAGTACGTTTTTGTTTCACTGCCCCATGGCATTTATACATTTTTTAATGTGAGGATTTCTTTAAAAGGAATTTTCTCATATTTGACAATAAAGTACAATTTTGCTTTGCCACAATCTGTGTTTGGCTTGGATTGGTTGACTTGGCTTCTTGTCTGTGCCGGTTTGTATAATTACTTTCTATGTTTACCGACAATGGAAAGTGTTTCTGACTTCATTGACCTTGTATATATTCCTAAATAATAATTATATCATGTTTAAGGCAGCCATCTCACTTTCAAGCTAAACATACCCAATTTGTCTTGTGACCACCCATCCCATTTATTAATCTAACATCCAACTCTCTCCAATATCCTATTTACATTGTAAAGCCAAAAATGAAACCCTATATATGATGAAGCCTTAAGGCCCTATTACACCGGACAATTTTGGCCGATGCAACGAGCACCAATCAACGAGACAGCTCGATGATCGGCACTCGTTTGCTCCTGACACAAGGAGCTATGGATGGGGATTTGCGGTCGTTACTCCGATTGCTTGTCTCCATACATTATTATCGTGTCGGTAGCACGTCTCTGTTTACACAGGGAGATGTGCTGCCTACAATGATAATATTTAAATTTTTTAAAACGATACGACCAGCAGATGATCGAGCGTTTTGCTCCTTCATCTGCTGATCGCTGTCCTGTTCACACAGGGCAAATATTGTCAACGAGCGTTCAAAGAACCTTGTGGTCTTCACTGATGACTTAGCTCATTTGGAGTGTGTACCTCTTACAGCTACTCTTTGTCATACATTCTCCCTCAGTCCCTCTATCTGCAGCTCATATTTTAGTCTGTCGTGAGGTACAGTATTATATATTTTTGCAAATTGCAGATATATCACATTGAAGGGGTTGTCTCAAGATTAAAGGTTATCCCCTAACCACAGGATAGGTGATAAAATGCTGATCGGTGGGGGTCTGATCACCGATCTCGAGAACAGGGGGTCCCTTTCCTCCAAATGAATGGAACAGCAGGTCGTGCATGCGCCCCTGCTGCTCTATTCATTCTCTATGGTACTGTAGGGGATAGCTAAGTGCTGTACTCGGCTATCTCCGGCCGTACCATGGACAGTGAATGGAGCGGCAGTGCACATGTGAGACCTGCCGCTCCATCAATTCGGAGGAACAGGAACCCTGTTCTCATGATCGGTGGGGGGTTCTAGCAATCGGACCCACACCGATCAGCATGTTATCCTGTGGTTAGGATATAACTTTTAATCTTGAGACAACCCCTTTAACAGCATTGCCAATATATAGATAACGTCCTCATAACAACTTTAAAGAGGCTCTGTCACCGCATTATAAGTACCCTATCTCCTACATAAGGAGATGGGTGCTATAGTGTAGGTGACAGCAGTGCTTTTTATTTAGAAAAACGATCTATTTTTACAGAATAGGCATAAAGTTACATAGGCTGGGGCATACATTCAGTGGCACTCTTCAGAAGTGCACTCTGTACATAAGTCCTGAATGCAGTAACCTTTCTAAAATAAAAGTACAGCATCAGCCACAAACCGATCCCATGGCACTGACTTTGTTATAATTTAGTCTAAGAAAATTAGATAATGACTGTCTAGCGATAACCAAACTCAATGTGCAGTTCCCACACAGACGCCGTACACGGACGTGAATGGGACGGGAGCCGTTCACAGTCCCTATGGGACTGTGGCTGCCGTACTCCATGTCTGTGTGTGTCGTTAATCGACACACACAGAAATGGAACAAAAAATGGCAGCCCCCATAGGGAAGAAAAAGTGTAAAAATAAGAAAAAGTAAAACACAAACACACAAATGAATAAAAACGTTTTTATTAAAGCACTAACATCTTTAACATATAAAAAAAATTATTTGCCATGACACTGTTCCTTTAAATATACATGGATGAATGCCCTCTAGGCTGGGAACTTTATCAATGTTTAGATGCAGCAGTTCTTCCTCTTGTGTTATATAATAGAGAAGTTTTATAACAGTTTTCTTTAAAAATATCAGACACTGGTAACTTATTCGTGAACATAGGTGGAAAGTACATGTGTAAGAACTAGATAGTAGCCCGTGCAAAGGCATTTCTCTGGTTGTGACCAAGACATTTTTTTTAATGGAAGTCCATTTCAAACTACCATTGGACTTTGAGAACTTCACTCCTCGTTGACGTCATGTACGTGGAATAGTCTATATTTCTTTGAAGCATTGCCCTCGCTGGTAATATGATGTAAGTAGGTGCACGTCCCCAATGTATCCAATCGGGCCAGAACAGTATACAAAAAAATCAAAAAGAGTTCAGACAACACCCAAATGTAGCAATGCAATAATGTGAGGTGTTTATTGAATGTCACAATAGTCACAGCAGCGACATATCAGGCGGCTATTATTTATCAAGCTGTGGTGTAAAACAAACAGGGACAACAATAGGACATTACTGGTGGTAAGGGTGGTAAATACATAAGAGTCACGCGGCCACAAAAGCAGAATTGAAGTTTCCTGTGAGATCAGATGAACATTTGAGAAGATTGCTCACGGTTAGGAAGATAAATATGACTGTAGATGCAAAGGAATATTTTGGCCGATACAACGAGTGCCGATCAACGAGTGAGCTCGTTGATCGGTGCTCGTTTGCTCCTGTCACAAGGAGCTATGTATGGGGACGAGTGCTCGTTACTGCACGTCTCCATGTTTTACATGTAGAAAAAAGCATGAATATACCCACAAAGTGTAAAATAAAAATAGTCATGGGGAACAAGGGGCTCACAATAGAGTGTAACAGGACCCAGTATGAGGTAGTCTAAATCTAGTAAGGAGGGGTATAAGGATGCATAACTATGAGTAATAGCACAGAGGTTACAGAACGAATCTATGTGGAATAGTGACTTTTCATGCTCTGAGGAGTAGTAGTACATTGAGTCCCTGGCCTTCACAAATAACTTTCTACGTTTAGCTGGTCGACCTACAGACAGAAGGTCAACACACCTCTCACTAGTGTCACCGTCACAGAAGAACAAATAACATAAAAAGGAACAAAGTGTGCCGACAATTGTGCCAGAACCCCAGGAGTGCTCATCAATTATGACTGAAGTCTAAAGATTATCGGTAATCCAGCCGGTGGGGTAGTTTGGGTCTCGTTGCTTCTCCTTTCTATAGAAAAGTGAAGCATTGACACTCCTAGCCACATACTGTGCCGAAAACTACAACACAGCCCTATTCTCCGTAGGTGGCCGTGAGCGCCTTTGTGCAGGTGTTAAATATATTGTTAGAATATAAATACTATTTAAGAAAAGTAAAGATATATTATGCTGACATTAAAAATCATAAATCAGCTATTTCAGTATCCAAGGAATTCACGAGTAGTGACCGTTGTAAGTCTTCCAAATGTAGACACAAATGCCACCTAAATGTTAAAGGGAATGTGTTGCCAGAAAAACATGTTTTTTTTTAAAAAATTAAACATTTAGTGTGTGGGTGATTAAACATTGTTCAAATTTTTTTTATTTTTTTCGCGAGTCAGGAAATATTATAAATTTTTTCTAATTTATAATACTACCCATTTTTGGTCACTAGATGGAGCTAGTTCCCAAAATTGCAGCATTGCAACATTGGGTTAAAAGCCCTCGCTCTAGTGAGCTCTCAGCATCCCCCCCTCCTTTATCCTGGCTAGTGCCGGGATAAACGAGGGGTTTGAAAGGTTTAACCTCCTACACTGTGTGTCGCCATTTTTTGAGGTAACCCACAGTGTAGTAGGTTTACATACAGTAGTAAACACACACAAACACTAACATACATTGAAATCTCTTACCTGCTCCTGCCGCCGCGGCTCCCTCCGGCCCGTCCGCTCCCTTTGCTGCCGCTGTTCCATGTGCACAAGTCCGGAAGCCGCGACCGGAAGTAGTAATATTACTGTCCGGCCGCGACTTCCGGTCCACAGGAAAATGGCGCCGGACGGCGCCAATTTCGAATAGGACTGTGTGGGAGCGGCGCATGCGCAGTTCCCACACAGACGCCGTACACGGCAGTCAATGGGACGGGAGCCGTTCGCAGTCCCTATGGGACTGTGGCTGCCGTATTCCATGTCTGTATGTGTCGTTAATCGACACACACAGAAATGGAACAAAAAATGGCAGCCCCCATAGGGAAGAAAAAGTGTAAAAATAAGAAACAGTAAAACACAAACACACAAATGAAAATAAACGTTTTTATTAAAGCACTAACATCTTTAACATATAAAAAAATTATTTGTGATGACACTGTTCCTTTAAGACACGCCTGTACTCGGGTATTTATAACAGAGATAGACATGGAGGGTGGTGATCCAGAGAGACGCCTGTACTCGGGTATTTATGACAGGGATAGACATGGAGGGTGGTGATCCAGAGAGACGTCAAAGGAAATACACTGTTACCGATGATGAAGACACACACCCAGGTCTAAGCAAGATGGAGACGAAAAGTTTCCCATACAATGACTATGTAAGATGATCATTTGTTACCATTGTACACACAGAACATATTATAATAAGGTGTAATGGGTTATTTGTAAATCATTCCAAAATAAATAGACCTCGTTTTCAAGTGATTGCTCCAAAGTCGTCTCCAAATGGGAATGTCCTCTGCTCGACCTTTGGGGCTCATTATTATGTCATACCCTGGGCCATCTGGAGAATCCTCTGGTACTCTAGTAGACCAGTCCAACCATGAATGCATGAGAGATAATTTTTCTGAAGTAAATAGTTCTGGGTGTAGGGAATCTTACAGGCAATGCTTCCTGGGAAATGTATGCAAATTAGCTCTCCTCCAGGAGGAAGATTACTGTCTAGTGTTATGGACCGTCCGACCTATCTCCATGCCTTTGCTTGAACCTGAGGCCATCAACCCTTCTCTTTATGACAATCCATGCTTCTGAGTCTTCTGTTTTGGATCCCTGGGATTAGGCTTTGGTTTGACACTTGTATAGTGTTGGATCCAACATTGTCAAAACAGATTGTTCCGAATCAATGCCTGTTGTAATTCTCAACATCTGCTGCGTTCAACCCTTTAGTTACTGGGGCACCTTTTATCTCGCTGGAAGTTCTTGTCATGCAGCAACTGCTATACACAGACTTAATAGCTACAAGTTTTACGGTATGTTCACACACTAAACAAAAAACGGCTGTAAAATACGGAGCTGTTTTTGAGGGAATTCAGCCTCTGATTTTCAGCCCTTTTTAAAACATCAAGCGTTTTTTACAGCCGTCTTTGGAGCTGTTTTTCTATTGACACAATGAAAAACAGCTCCAAAAATGGCTCAAAAAGTAACATGCACTTCTTTTTACGGGGCGTTTTTTTTATGCGCCATTTATTTAAACGGCCACATTAAAAAAACGCCCCATGGGAACGAAACACAGTTTTTCCCATTGAAATCAATGGGCAGATGTTTGGAGGCATTCAGCTTCTGTTTTTCCAGCAGCCCGAAAAATGGCTAAAAATAAACCGTGTGAACATACCCTAAGGCCTCAAGCAGGGCTGTACGGAGGCACGCTGAGACCTCGCAGCTTAGTACTACGTAGGGAGAATGGAGAATATTGCTTTAATATAGCATCCAATGGAACATGCCACAATTTATTTCAGTACAGTGGAGTCTCAGAATTATATGGTTTCAACTCATAGGTTGGACAGAGCGGAGGTCTCACGGCTGGGAGGGTACCTGGAATTTAAATCAGTTAAAAGGAAATAGAACATCCCAGGCGTGGATGAGAATGCAAAAGTGAATGTTTTTAGGTATTCCTGCGGTAAAAACATGGCTAGTCTTAAGAAAAAACAGGCAGACTGGGAGCCCATGTTCCTTATCTACTTCATATATTATAATTATCCTTCATATATTGCTAACATATTATTAATGGCTGTACATTACACAGTAGAGGTGCAAATAAAAACTTCAATACAGTACATAAAGAAAAAAAGCAAAGCACACAAACACATAAAAGTTAATTAGAGACCTGCCCGAAAGAGGTGTGGGGGGGGGGGGATACGATGCAGCAGGTGAGGGGGAAGAGTGCTTGCAGGGGGTAGTATCTGTTGGCTACAGGAAAGGTAGGTATGTGTTGTGTTAAGATGTAACACAAAAGATATGTCTTGGGTATAGAAAGTAAAGTAGCACATGATACTATATATTTACTGTATATGTATTATCCATTACAAGAATGACCTGTAACTATACCCTTGAGTTATTCTCTTGGTAATTCTATTCAGCAATTTCAAAGTCCTGAATAGCAAGTTTTCTTAGTCATAAGACAAGGTGAGGGGGATGTACAACTAGACAAGTTACTACTATTATGGCGATTTGCCTTTTAGGAGTCTGGGACAGCTGGTGACAACTTGTGTGGGAACTGTAATAGAAGCCATATTAGTTGTCACCAAGATCCGGATTTTAAGGGTAGGTCCAACTTCGCGCCAATTTTTTTTTTCTTGTCCCAGTGTATCTTAAATGAAAAATGAACTGAAATGAAAAAATGAACTTTGCAGTAGGTCTTAATAAAAATGTCCTATCGTTTTGTTTCTACAGCATCTTTGTAGACTTATGCGTCTCCATGGTAACAGACAACATACAAACGCTGTGTAGTCTGATCCTGCAATCATCCTCCATTCCATCTGATTCCTAATGGACTGAAGGGATGATCTTTACTAAAGTTACAATAGAACAAATACCTTTCATTCCCCCCCAAATTACCATAAATAAGCACACTTACGCTTATATATGGGTCAAGAGGGGTTGGCCATAGCTTTTTTTAACCAAATTCTAACCAAATCTTTCCTAACTCTTCAATGCCCAAAGATCAGGTTTCTTGTTGACTTTACAGCATCTCCCAGATGCCGAGCCGCTGAGAAACAGCGGGCATGTGGATCGAATTTACTACATAACCAGGGCACGGAATACCGCCACAATTGTGGCATCTAAAAATAAAAGAAATAGAAACCAGTCAAAGCCAAATATGAGCAATGAAGCAATCACTAACTAAAAGGTTTAGAAGCCCTTCAATGAGAATCGGATATGGGAAATCAATATCGTCTTCATATAGATGATGGAAGAGTCTGGTCTGGTCTCGAGCAGTGTAGGGTTAGATTCTGGTTTACATCCACACCAGAGCATCAGAGATGATTGATGCCATCCATTAGTGGTGAAAGTGAGGTAATGTCCATCTGTGGCCTCTGGAGGCCAACTATTCACCTCGTCCTCAGTGCTGTAATAATGCTAAAAGCCTGGTCAACCAACTTGCATACAATTAGACCAGAATTAGATCATACACTTGGTGCTTTGATCAACAAGACGAAGTTGACGCATTTCGAGTTACTCTGAGCCATAGGGTACATTGACCTTATTCAGGCAGGGTTTAAAACAAATGCATAATGTGGGGGGGCAAGGAGAATTTTAATTCCTCCAACTATCAAGTTGTTTCTGCAGTCAAAGGCAGGTGAGCATCTAACCCCAAACAGCGCCCCCTGCTTTAGTCAGTGACGCTACAATTTCCAGTGGTGATATACAGGGTGATGTGTCTTGTTTGAAGAACTGGAGTTAGAAGATCCTGCTGGGTGACATATATGTCAAACAATAGCAGAACTGTTTGGATGTCTTTTAACGACTAATCCACATTGTGGCCGAGGTGTGTCTTTTTGTTTGTCATAGCTATGCAATATATTCATCAATGTTTGACAAAAAGGCTTTTGGCTTACAAAAGGTCATATGACAGGTCTGACCTGGCACAGAACGTGGGCCTGTTTTACAACGGTTTTTATGTCATTATACACCTTGGCCTCAGTAACTGTATGGCATTGGCTACCTAGACATTAATTGGAATTCAACTGTGGAAAATAAAGCAAGAAAATGGCTAGGGTTTACTAGTTAAAGGGGTTGGACAGGATTAAAAACACATGGCTGCTTTATTTATCAAACAGCGCCACACCTGTCCATGGTTTGTGTGTGGTATTGCAGCTTAACTCTATTGAAATGAATGGGACTAAGCTGCAATGCTACACACAAACTGTGGACAGGTGTGGCCCTGTTTTTGGAAGAAAAAAACGTCTTGCTTTTCCAATTCTGTACAACCAAATTAACAGTAAACTATGCAGAAACACTCAATGCCAAGAAGCAGCTGCATAAGCAATACAATTTGAAGGTAACAAGAGAATTAAAAACCCACAATCATATCAATCACATTTTCTTGATGTTGCGATGTGTCTCACCAAACTCATGTACTAATTAACCCCTTTACAACCACACATGATTTAAGCATTTTTTAACAGTGGTGGATTAACGGCCCTAACTTTTTTATTTGTTAGGCTACTCAAAAATAATAGTGCAAAATTGTGCAAAAACGACACAAAACGTACATTCTTGTAGTACGACGCAGAGTCGCACATTAAAGGACTTTATTGAGATGTTGCTTAGCTGTCCGGGGAAGATCTTTCCTCTTCTTTAGGATATTTTGGAACGCCCTGTTCTTTCTGTTTTTAGCAAGTAGTGGTGAACCATTAGACCAGAATTCAGCTCTCTCCCCTTGTTTCGCCCACCTATGAGTGGAGCCAGCACCAGGGTACCCACTCTACTTATTAGATACTGCGACCAACCAAGGATTCTTCAAGTGAGCAGATTACTTACCACCTTCTACATGATTTCCATAACCCTATGGCACTATATGATTCTCTGTGACTGGAGACCATAAGTACTACACAGTGGTGTACATTGAAGAGAATGGGCCTCATAGCAAAAATATAAATGATCCCTCCATTATGATGCCGAATTTTGCCACACAGGACAGAAGGGCATAATGTTTATTCCCTCCTCCATGCCCTTTCCATGACTTGAGTTAATTCCCCAGTTCCTTGTTTGTTAACAATGCATTTGTTCTATAGAGGGTCCTGCACATGATCCTGCTACCCAGTAGAACAGAGGATTGACCAATGAGGGATGGGCCCGTTCTCTCCAAGAGCCCTATAACATCTGTATGGTCTGCCTCTATGGCCTGTACACCCTTAGTACTATTTAGAAATAGGAAATAATTATCTCTTGTAGAAGGGACCATGGATGGAGCAGAAATAGAGAACATCCCAGTTTCCATGTTGTTCTCCGCACTGGTAAGAATTTAGACTGTTGGGAAACCAGTCTAATATTTTCACAAAGACTTTCCCAATTTCCGTGGGAGCTGACAAATTGATGGAGGCAATGATGAAAACTAAAGTACACAAGCACTCCACCTAAAATAAACACACTGTATGAGCAGCTGTAAGCCAACGCACTCCTGTTATGTGCGCAAAAGGTTAAAACTACAATTGGAATAGCGACATTACTCTAAATCAGATCAGTGTTAGAGCGCCGTCACTATTTTAATTATTGCAGTGTATTTGCACCCCTGTAGCCATAGATGAAATAAAGATGAATATTTTAGACATAGACATCAAACATGTTCGGTAACTGGTCCTGATCTATATGAAGAAAGAAGCCAATGGAGCCGCTTGTTACATAGTTACATAGTTACATAGTTTGTACGGTTGAAAAAAGACACATGTCCATCAAGTTCAACCAAGGGATGGGAAAGGGGAAGTAAAAAAAAATTCTACACATAGGAGCTTATATTTTTTTGTTCTGGGAAATTATCTTTGCCTTTTTTGCAGCATCTCCTGTCCCTGCTGTGACGGCTCCTGCGGTGACTATTCCATAGATTCACAGTTCTCACAGTAAAGAAGGCTTTACGCCTCTGCAGGTTGAACCTTTTGTTCTCCAGACGGAGGGAGAGCCCCCTTGTTTTTTGAAGGAGGTTTTACATTGAACAGGATTTCACCATATTTTTTTAATGTGCCATTAATATATTTATATAAGTTAATCATGTCCCCCCTTAGTCGTCTTTTTTCAAGGCTAAATAGGTTTAATTCTTTTAATCTTTCCTCATAACTTAGATTCTCCATGACCCTTATTAGCTTCGTTGCTCTTCTTTGTATTTTTTTCTAACTCCAGGGCATCTTTTCTATGAACTGGAGCCCAGAACTGAACAGCATATTCTAGATGAGGCCTCATTAACGCTTTGTAAAGTGGTAATATTACATCCCTGTCCCGCGAGTCCATGCCTCTTTTAATACATGACAATATCTTGCTGGCCTTTGAAGCGGCTGATTGACATTGTGCTGTTATTTAGTTTATGATTTACAAGTACACCCAGATCCTTCTCAATGTGTCAGGGGTGTACACGTAGGAGAAGTATTGTATCGAATCTCCGCTCCCTTCAGTGTTCACAAAACTAAACTGGACACTCATGATTTATACCCTGAGGGACGTGAATAATATTGGCTTACAGGGTGTACATTTTTTTTTGTTTTTAACGCTCTGCATTCTACGAATATGTTGAATTTTTGTTGACGTTGCTGGGTGAGGTCTTGTTTTGTGTTTAATTCAAAGGTGGGACCTACATCCATAAGACCTGTCTATGTGCCATAAATATCTAAGATGGAAAAATCCCCTTTAACCTGATTGTACGGGTTGTAACGATTAGGGGGTATCTAAAATGTATATTTTGTTTTATTTAATAAATATATTTTTAAATAATAGCATTTATTTCTTTTTTTATTTTGGATGTTTTTGTTTCATTTATTCAGCTTTATATTTTTGTTACTCTAGGGGGCTTTTGATTTTTTTGTTTATTTTAATGCATTAGAATACCTATGTACCACAATTTATTACAGCCTGTGCATATAAAATGCAAAGGCAGCTGTTAGAGCATACCTAAAACATGACCTAACAAGTATTGTCTCATGATGGCCTTTGTTACACCCAGGGCTTAACGGGGGCAAGGGCGACAAGGGGCCAAACAAACACCCTCCTAACTAATACACATTGACACAGATAAGTATTCTCCAACAGCCGGGGACGAACTACTAAACCCCCATTTAACAGTACAAACTTGGCCACCGTCTTGTTCATTTTCACCCTGGCCCTATTCAGCGCCGATACAGACAGCTCGTTCCTTTATTTTACTTGCTGAATGATTTCAGACCAAATGATCAAACGGGTGTCCAAAAATCATTAAAAAAAATCCCTCTTAGTATTTTTAATGAGGTACCGCATAGGATAACTCTCAATATCATTCCCCCCCACCGTGCTCAACTAAAATACTAGGGAGACTCCAAGACTGAACTGCATCCTGGAACAAAGGCCTTACCTGATCCCAGATCAGCACACACACAAAACCAATGCAAATCCACTGCATTCCTGTCCAAACCCAAATACATACCATCTGGACGCACGAGGGCCTGCTTTTGCGCCCAATAAATAGAAGAATGGCCAATAATCCAGACCACACATTTCTCTGAACCTGAAAATAAAGAAAAAGCAAGTAACAGAAAAACCATTAAACAACTTCCCGTGACATACAGGCCGCTCTGACTAATCCATTAACCCTCCAATAAGTGGGGCCGAACATATGACCGTAAATGACCCGACTCCTAACGACCAATCCTCTTAACTGATGTAATGTCCAGACCAAAACGCGCAGCTTCGGTAGCAGCTCCAATGTGTAAAGAATGGGAGCTGTAGTCCAGAGGTGAAAGGCCTAACCCCAGAACACATTTTTCGAAAACAGCAATAATTTGAAATCTGGACAAATCTGGACCATCCGCATGCACCGGCAAAGAGGAAATGAGGACGCACCTGCATAAAATTCAAGAAACAAACCACTGGACACGACATCCCATCCCTAATACTGCTCAAACAAATTTCAAATTTCAAATCCCTTGCTTTGAATGGTATATCATAATTCTTAAAACTCCCTCCCGTAAAACTACATCTCCCAACTGAATACCACCCTGTACTCGTCTGGAGGGACTAACTAACTCCCCCACCTGGAATGCAGCATAAAAGCCCCAAGAAAATGCAAGTCTAAATAAAATCTGCACATAAACCGAACGGGATATCCCATCTAATTGACAAAAAAGGCCTTCCAACATTGTAAACGATAGAGGCCTCCGCCTGTCCTGCCCCACTGACCCCTTCTCAAAACCTTTAATCGCCTTTCTAATCAAAAAATGTTTCCTAACATCAACCCTCAAAACCAGTTTAAACAAAAATGAAAGAGCTGCTACTTAATGTCACTGGACGAAGCTTGCACCGCCATCCGCTGTCTAAACTGCTCATCATATTTTAGCCATGCAGTTCCCCCCTACGCCCTGTAAGCCTCCCAAATGGAATACAAATAACAAAATGAACCGGAGCAATGTTCCGGATATTTTTGACCCACTATGCTCGCCGTAATGGAAAATGCTTGAAGCCAATTCCCAAAAGTACACGGACTCAATCGATACCTTCGCCTCTCCTCATCCTCCTCCTTACGTTGCACTTTTCATTTTTCCCAAAGTTCCACACTAAAGCGTTCTAACGGCAATAACGTAAAAATGTCAAAATTTTCCGGCTTCCAAATCTTCTCCCTCATCTCAGGTTTCAAATGTGCCCCTAACGGTCCTTCAAAACAAATCTAAGTACTACCTTTAGCATTATAGGTCACCGGCAATGCCTTGTTAACGCTGTCAGCCTTTTCAGTCTGCACTCCGGCATCTAAAGCATTAGAAGAGGAGGTACAGGCAACGACCCCCCCAGCGCTCTCATTTTGAAAACCTACCGCTAACTGTCCCTGTGATGACCATGCCCCCCACGGGACCAGCCAGCTGCGACCCTTGACCCTTTTAATGTCTACTGACATTATCTATCTATCTATCTATCTATCTATCTATCTATCTATCTATCTATCTATCTATCTATCTATCTATCTATCTATCTCATATCTATCTATCTATCTATCTATCTATCTATCTATCTATCTATCTATCTATCTATCTATCTATCTAGCGATAGAATAAGCGAGTATCTCTTCTGTGTAGTCTAATATGATATAATACATAAGTAAGTTGATCCTGTTTTTTTTGCTTGTGAACTATTGTCATTGTCTTCAGAACTTTACAACACGGTCAGGTTCTCACGAGTATTTTTTCTTACATTGCTTTGACGTGTACTTTGTCATAAAATTCTACAGAATGGATTCTTCGATGGGTTCATCTAACCACCCCAACAAAAAAAACCTGCCATGCCTGTGTGAAACATTACGCATTATTTTAGATGCCAGTTTCGTTAGTAGCGTCTGTACACTGGCACCCCCTAGTGTCAATCTCTTTTATGAATCCATTGATTCTATATATTAAAAATGGGAGGGGGGACTCGCTCTCCCTTAGGATCTTGTATGCTGGTGATAAGAGAGAATGCTGGGTTGTGGTACCTGTTACCATTGCTTTACGTGGGCCACTTTGCCATCTTTTTAAACTATCAAAATAGATTCCATGAATGTATCTTCTTCCTATATATTTTAGGATAATGTATGGTATTGTCTCATGCTCATTACGGTTTATAGACATTCATTTATTTCACCCTATCACCCAGCAGTTCAAATATAAATTCTTAAAAGGGTATTCCACCCATTACCATTTATGGTAGCTCAGAGGCGGGGCGGGGGGCGATCCAGCTGCTGGGACACCCACTAGTCACTAGAACGAAGTACCCCCGAGGATTTCTCCTCCTGTAGACGATGTTCTCCCCGTAGATGTGTGAGAAGTGGCTGTGCACGCTGGGTCACCACGATACAACCATGACCAGGCATTATAGAGTTCGGTTCTGTCTTACTAATTTACTTACCACTGTACCAATTCACACCAGCTCCCCTTCTTTCTCCCCCATTTATCTCTCTGATCCCCTCACTAATGACAGAGACTAAGGGCCTGTTCATATCAGCGTCGCTTTCCGTTGAGGGGTTTCGTCAGTCGACTGCGCTGTTGATTCCTTCAAAAGAACGGAACCTGTCACAAAGGTGACAAACAGGAACCATTTGCAAAGTTTCCGTCACCATTGAGATCACTGATGATGCAAACAGAAGCTAAGGTTTCCGTTTGCCTTTCCGTTGAGGGGTTCTCCCGACATAAACCTCTGACGGAGCCCCTCAACGGAAAGCAGCCATTTTATGAACAAACAACAACAAGTCAATAATAAATAACCAATAAATACAAGATAAATAACAAGCAAACCCATACTGACATCATTCACGTGAAAACTATTCACCGCTATGGAAAATGTGGAGGTCCTTGGAGATAAGAAAAAGGATCCAGCGCCACTCTGCCCATACCTCTATTTTAACCCCAGCCGTCCTACCACAGGCTAAGGTGCTGCGTGACCAACAGCAGATGGCTAAATTTCCCATTTTTTTTGCTTCTCGGGACCCCACGCAGGAGGAGCACAAATAAGCCAGATCCCCAATAATGTATAAATTTTGGAGAGATCATACCCACTATGAATCCGTCCCCCACCAATTTTAACCAACTCCAAGGACCCCCCAAACCCGCCATACACTGCCATGACACCATAAAAACAAACATAAACCACACACTAGCCCAAGGCAAAACCTACCCATAACTGCAACCGTCGACAATAACACCAAGCACCATACGATAATTAGGTAGGGTGGGTGGGACAGCTGCTTCAGTGCGCTCCTTCTGGTCAGACTGGCATTCAAACCAGAGCGCCGTCTGACCTCAGCCTCGTTTCCCTCAGCCCCTCCACTTCCTATTCCCCGTCATGCGACCTCCCCCTTTTGCCTGTGTCATGGGTGTGGCTGTTCTGGATCACAATTGCGGCTGCTACAGGGCCCGTGGACTGATCTAGGGTTGGCGCTGGCCGTTAACAATTTTATTTGGGCCAATAAATAACAGCCAGTATCACTCACCGCTCCTTGCTCCCAAGTTCTCTTCTCCTCCGGGCACCGCAGCCAACACCCGGACCTTTTATGCAGCAGGGCCCAGAAATAAAGGGGACTCATGAGCAATGAGAGGTAAGCTAATGGAGGGGTCTGATCTGCGGTCTAAATTGCTATGTTTTGGGGTGTTGTCTGTGGTCTGAATTAATTTTCAGCTCTGGTCATGGACACGCAGGACCCGCTGACACTGAACCCGTCAGCGCCGCTGACGGATTCGGGTCTCAGTGCAAGATACAGCTGCTCTGTATACAGGATACAAAGCAGCTGTATCTTAAAAAAGTACAAATAATAATAATTATTATTATTATAATTATAAAGTATTTAGAAAGTTGCGCAAAACACTGATATAATGACATCCTCAATAATGAAAAGGGTTAAATAAGCATAAGTAGTGCGAGTGTAACCCTCATGTATTGTAATGATAGGGGTAGGGAAACGGACAAGTGAGCCCTAATCTACCCGCCACTCTGTCCCTGCCTACTTGCAACGACCCGCCCTAGGCGACGGGGTACAAATGGGCGGCGGTCCCTACGCTCAGTAAGTGCACGAAATAGACAAGGGTACACAAAGCTAGGGAAATGGGGCAGTTGCCCACGGCAACACCGCGAGCAACAAGAGAGGTGAACGAGCCGAGTCAAACCAGGAGTGTACGAGGTACCAAACGCAGAGCAGAAGAGTAGTCAGTAAGCCAGGGTCAGTATGGAGCAGGATCAAGTAGTCAGGAGCTGTAGCTGGGCCAGGAAACCACACGAGAAGAACCACAAGCACTGGAGGAACAGGAAAGGCAGGTATAAATAGACAGAGGGCGGGAGCTAGCTGAGTCTGGCCAGGCTGCGATAGGCTCTCCCACTCCTAAGCCTGCCAGCCTGAGTGGTGGAAGCTGGAGTCAGTCTCAGACACATAAACTCAGGTGCCGACTGATTACCTATGGGCGTTAACCCCGCTGTGCCTGGCAGATCCTTTACAGTACCCCCCCTTATATGAGGGGCCACCGGACCCTTTCTAAGTGGACCTGGTTTATTGGGGAAACGAAGGTGGAACTTCCTGACCAATACCCCAGCGTGAACATCCCGGGCGGGTACCCAAGTCCTCTCCTCAGGCCCGTATCCTCTCCAATGGACCAGGTACTGGAGGGAGCCTTGGACCATCTTGCTGTCCACAATCTTGGCCACCTCGAATTCCACCCCCTCAGGGGTGAGAACGGGAACAGGAGGTCTCCTCGAGGGAGCCAAGGACGGGGAGCAGCGTTTAAGGAGGGAGGCATGAAACACGTCGTGTATTCGAAAAGATGGGGGCAACTCCAGTCGGAAGGAGACAGGATTGAGGACTTCAATGACCTTATACGGCCCAATAAACCGGGGAGCAAATTTCTTGGACGGGACCATAAGGCGCAAGTTCCTAGACGATAACCACACCAGATCCCCGACCATAAACAAGGGGTTAGCAGAACGTCTTCTATCAGCCTGAGATTTTTGTACGCTCTGGGACGCCTCTAGGTTCTTCTGAACCTGGGCCCAGACTGTGCACAGTTCCCGATGAACGACCTCTACCTCGGGATTGTTGGAACTACCAGGAGAAACGGAGGAGAACCGTGGATTAAACCCAAAATTACAAAAAAAGGGGGAGACCCCTGACGAGTTACTGACCCGGTTATTGAGGGAAAATTCGGCGAGGGGAATGAATGAGACCCAATCATATTGACAGTCAGAGATAAAACACCTTAAATATTGTTCTAGAGATTGATTAGTCCTCTCAGTTTGGCCATTAGTTTCAGGATGGAAGGCAGAGGAGAAGGACAGATCAATCTCCAACTTTTTACAGAAGGCTCTCCAAAACAATGAAACAAATTGTACCCCTCTGTCCGAAACAATATTGACAGGGACCCCATGGAGACGCAGGATGTGTTTGACAAACAAGGTAGCTAACGTCTTGGCATTGGGTAGTTTCTTGAGGGGCACAAAGTGGCACATCTTACTGAAGCGGTCTACTACAACCCACACCACCCACTTGCCTTGAGATGGAGGCAAATCGGTGATAAAATCCATGGAGATATGGGTCCAAGGTCTCTGGGGAATGGGCAAAGAACGTAGTAAGCCCGCTGGTCGGGACCTGGGAGTCTTGGACCTATCACAAACCTCACAAGCGGCGACGTAGGCCTTAACGTCTTTAGGCAACCCAGGCCACCAATAGTTTCTGGCAATGAGGTGTTTGGTACCCAGGACGCCTGGATGACCAGATAGTGCAGAGTCATGGTTTTCCCTAAGTACCCTTAGCCCGAATTGCAGGGGAACAAACAGCTTGTCCTCAGGAAGGTTCCCGGGAGCTGAACCTTGATCAGCCGCGATTTCTGAGGCTAAATCAGAATCAATAGAAGAAATGATTATACCAGGAGGCAGAATACAAGCAGGATCTTCCTCCGAAGGGGGGCTGGCCATGAAGCTACGCGACAGTGCATCGGCCTTAATATTTTTAGACCCAGCCCTATAGGTAACCAAAAAGTTGAATCTGGTAAAAAATAGCGCCCATCGAGCTTGTCTCGTGTTTAGCCTCCGGGCAGATTCTAGGAAAACCAGATTCTTGTGGTCGGTAAGGACCGTTACCTGGTGCCTAGCCCCCTCCAGGAAGTGGGGCCACTCTTCAAATGCCCATTTAATGGCTAAGAGTTCGCGGTTGCCAATATCATAGTTACTCTCAGTGGGCGAAAACTTCCTGGAGAAGTAGGCACAGGGACGGAGATGGGTGAGGGACCTGGTACCCTGGGACAAGACAGCCCCCACTCCCACCTCGGATGCGTCAACTTCCACGATAAATGGCTCCATTTGGTTGGGCTGAACCAGCACCGGGGCCGAGATAAAGCACTTCTTAAGGACCTCAAAAGCCGGGACAGCCTCAGGAGGCCAGTGGAGGAGATCAGCACCTTTGCGAGTGAGGTCCGTAAGAGGCTTAGCGATGACCGAGAAGTTAGCAATAAATCTCCTGTAATAATTAGCGAACCCCAAGAAACACTGTAACGCCTTCAGGGAGGCAGGTTGGACCCATTCCGCCACAGCCTGGACCTTGGCGGGGCCCATGCGGAATTCATGAGGAGTGAGGATTGGACCCAAAAATTGTATCTCCTGTACCCCAAACACACATTTTTCGGTTTTCGCAAACAGTTTGTTTTCCCGAAGGACCTGGAGCACCTTCCTGACATGCTCAATGTGGGAGGACAGGTCCTTGGAAAACACCAGTATGTCATCAAGGTACACTACAAGAAAAACCCCCAGGTAATCCCTTAAAATTTCATTTATGAAATTCTGGAAGACAGCAGGAGCATTATACAACCCAAAGGGCATGACGAGGTATTCGAAATGACCTTCGGGCGTGTTAAACGCAGTCTTCCACTCATCCCCCTCTTTGATGCGGATAAGGTTATACGTCCCCCGTAGATCAAACTTAGAGAACCATTGGGCCCCCTGAACCTGATTAAAGAGATCAGGAATCAAAGGAAGGGGATACTGGTTCCTTACAGTGACCTTATTCAAGTTACGGTAGTCAATGCATGGCCTAAGACCACCATCCTTCTTCCCTACGAAGAAGAAGCCAGCACCTACCGGAGAA